>NC_047140.1:868721-1021221 GCF_009829125.3 Periophthalmus magnuspinnatus | reverse complement strand
CGTCACAAGTTTTGATACCATACTGTGTTAGCAGATAGTAGCAGCAGATGCCAGGTCCTACACCAAATATTAGAGTTCTGTGTGGGGGTGTGTGCATTGTACAAATGTGTTTAAGGATTGTGCTTTTAAAATGGTTTCAGCTATTTCGTTTAAGAAAAAGCCCAACCGGGGGCAGGAGCTGAGAATTAGCACATCAGCTGCATGCTCTGCTAGTAACTATGTATGACTACATTATCCCTGCCAAATAGGTAAATAAATAATACATTTAAAAAAGTTCTGATAGTGCACTTTTAACAAGAAATACAGAGTTTTATTTGTTTCCATAGCGTCTTGACTAAATTGAAAGTAATGTACCCTAAAATAAACTCTCTTCTTGAGCTCTCTGCGATGTGTGTACAAGTGAGTGTGTGCTTGTGTGCCTCACCTCATTGGCATACACCCAGTGACTGTCCTTGGATGCCAGGTTGGTCTCCACAGCCTGCAGTCGGGGGCAGAGAGAAAGGGAACACAGAATAGAGAGACAAATTTAAGTACAGGCAATTCATTGAGATTTAAGAAAAAGCCCAGGTGGGTGGTCCCCGAGGTACCGCTGCGCCCGGAGTGTAAATGAAAAGGTCTTTGACAGAGGGCGCCAGTTGCAAAAGGCCGAAGAGGAGAAATAAATTAAATGCATCTAAAGCCCACACAGCCCGGGGCTCACTGGGTCTACAACAGCACAGTCTTCTACCTGCTGGGGCCATTTAAGCACAGAGCCAATTCACTGTGACATTTTGCACTTGATTTAAGTAAGTAGGCAGCGGCGTTAACAAGAAGAAGTTCTATTTTGACAGTTATGGTTCCACTCGGCTCACCTAAAATGATCGTCGTAACAAGTGCATAACAATTACATAATGGAGAACACTTCTGCAACCAGCTGTGCTCAGATCTGACTGATTTAACAGCAATTAAATACAAAGATGCAAGTCATAAACATTAACTAAAGCATATGGGGTTTTTCTTTTTTTTTATGGGGGTCACACTCCAGAAATTAAAAACACAATGGCTGTATTACATGATATTTATTGATTAGAAATTACATTGAAATTGGCATAACACATATCTGACTCTATTTAAGTTGCGTTCATGGGACGTCACAAGTCTAGCTTCAAACTGAGGTAGAGGACAAGTCAGTTTTTCAGATGTGTTGATGGTTAATTGATATTTCTTTAATTACTGGGCCTTTCCACATGAAACAAAAATCTTCTTTGTGAACATAAATAAACAACAACTATGGCTTAAAGTGGTGCCATGATTCAACTCTAAAGACAACCCAAATGAGAGAGGTCATTTTGCGCTCTGATGGACAATCGTCTTGAGAGCCAAACTGCCAAATGATAAAACGTTGGCCTTCATGTTCAAGTAATTAAGAATAAATCAGCATGACAATTGTATCAGTAATATTTGAGCAGTGAGCCCTGAAGACAACCTCCATAGGTTCTTTTTCTTCTAAAGGACTTTTAATTGCTTCGGATGACCTTTCAAAGCCTTTGGGTGAGACAGTATGTAAAGGTGCACAATATGAGGCTCTTATACTACATTTACTTTGGTTCGAACATGTTGAGCTCTTAGGAACACAAGTAGATCATCAGAACCGTACATACTCCCTCTTTAAACCACGTCTGGGAGATTCCTTGTAGTCCTTTGATTCTGAACATCAGCAAGAAGAAAAGCGAACAACAAATGAACAAAGCATACCCTCTGCACCTGCACAAGATGTTCTGGGAGGGACCGGCTTTGTACATGCGTTTGATCACCCTCAGCTCGAGGGCATACTAGCATGGCAACAGTACTGTGCTTGCTAGCATTCTTACATAAACCATACTATATATGTGTTGAAGGAGTGTGTGGGTGTACATGTTCTGCGCCTGTCTCCCAAGCTCAGTGACCCTCCAGCTTTAAGTGCAGAGAAATTACACGAGTTACCATTGTGAAGTTTCACCCCCCGTCAGCAGATGGCACACGTTTGACACCTGCCACCTCTGATTCATACTCTGCAGCTAATTGCTATCATTATACCTCGTAAATGAATCCAACAGGCTATGAAGACAGATGTCTTAAGAACGTTGTAGCACATATCTGACACACCACGTCCCCGTCAATAATTTGTGGGTGTAGACGCAACTGGATATAACCTTGGATGAGCTCTGATTTGATTTTAATGCCCTATATGGTTTGTAGATCGATCTCGTCAAGCTTGCGCTGCTCCAGAATATTTACCTCCACGCTTCACATGTCTCGCCTCAGAGTGGACAAATTAAACTGGGAACATATGATGTTTAAACAATTTTGAAACAGGAATAAGCACGCCAGTGATATCTACAGAGATGGATAAGGTATGCATGATCGGAGAGCATTATGAGTGGGTATTAAAGGTATCCATTGCTTTGCCTGTAATGTTGGACAGTACAGCTTTTTTTACAGTGAGTGGGCTTCCCTCTCGGTCCCTCTCCACAGTTCTCATCTATAACTTGACCAAATGGCATCACCTGCTCGTCTTCATGGTGATGGGTAATTTTCCCCACCAGATAAGGGTACACAGTGCACCTTTAAAGGGCCCATGTTATAGTATTCTCTTTCTCTCTGTTATAAAATAGTTTCCTCATCACAAACAGACCTAGAATTGTGTTTTGTTTCATTCACACATGTTTAACACACAAATCCTGCATATTTAAACTGAGTTCTTCTCTCAAACTAAAAACACTCTGTTCCAGGTGTGATGTCATCATGTGGTAATACAGGAAGCGCTCCACTGTGTTAAACCCCACAAACCTTCGCCAAAATCATTGGGATCATTTTAGACCTGGAACTGCCAGTCTCTATTGAACTAAAGGTAATAGGAGCTGTTAACATGAAAACTATCATGACATCATAAAGTGGAACAGAGCATTTTAAGCTTTGGAGATGTAGACTAAAAATAAAGTGTTACTCAAACAATGGTGAATGAAACAAAACACAACTCCAGGTCTGTTTTAGAGGAGGGAACATAACATGGCTTAAAGCTCACAAGAGTCAGTTTTGTGTAATTTTTTTTTTTTCCTCATTTAAGTGACTTATTCCAGAATCAAGCAAAAGAAAGTGAATAGGGTAGTGGATTTTAATAAGTTAAAATTTAGTCCAACAACATTATAAAAACATTTCAGCCTTTACTTCCTGTCTCTGGTCTTTCATGAGACCTCATGTAACCCTCATTTAAAACTGGCAATTTACTTGTATTAAAAACATGAGTGACAGTTGGTTAATAATTCCCTTCCTCATATATTTAATGTTGTACTGAGTTTGCGTGTAACCTTCTATGATCTAGTCTTATCTAAAATTAATTACGCTGATCTCATTAGTGGTCGAAAATCTGAATTACTTCAACTGACTAATCATTAGTGTGTATGGAATATGTGTCCGACAGCGTCAAAACATGACTAGATGATCAATATGTGATGTCAACAGGAAATTTTGTGAGGTGATATGAGGCATATCACTACAAACGTTGCAACTAACCATTATTGTAGGAGTCAGCAATTATTTATTAATTAGTCACCTGGTCAAACCATAATGTCTTTAGTGCATTAAGAATTATTCATTATATGTTTAAACAAATAACGGTTGAAATATGGCAACTAGACTGAGAATATTTACAAAGTATTATTCATGAAAATCAGAAATTGATTTAATAATTGGGCTGTTTTTGTCATAAAAGGTGTTTTATTTTAACAGCATAATAAAAGTGTTTTAGAGTTTGTAAAGTAGAGTCAACAATAATTACGATTAATAAAAAGTCACATATACAGTGCCTTTCCACCTTCAAAACAGCACCACACACACATTCACACTCTACTGTGCGAAGACAGTAGAGCAAGGTGTGGAGTGGGGCAAGGTGGGCTAAGTGTCTTGCCCAAGGACACAACAACAGTTTTCATCTGTGGGACCTAGAATCACCGAATTTGTCACCGGTTCTGTTCATTATATTTATGGACAGAATTTCTAGGTGCAGCCAGGGGCCGGAGGGGGCCTGGTTTGGGAACCACAGGATTTCATCTCTGCTGTTTGCAGATGATGTTGTCCTGATGGCTTCTTCGAGCCAGGACCTGCAGCAGGCACTGGGGCGGTTTGCAGCCGAGTGTGAAGCGGCTGGGATGAGAATCAGCTCCTCCAAATCCGAGGCCATGGTTCTCGACCGGAAAAAGGTGGTTTGCTCTCTCCGGGTGGGTGGTGAGTCTCTGCCCCAAGTGGAGGAGTTCAAGTATCTCGGGGTCTTGTTCACAAGTGAGGGAAGGATGGAGCGGGAGATTGACAGGCGGATCGGTGCAGCGTCTGCAGTGATGCGGTCGCTGTATCGGTCCGTTGTGGTAAAGAAGGAGCTGAGCCGGAAGGCGAAGCTCTCGATTTACCGGTCAATCTACGTTCCTACCCTCACCTATGGTCATGAGCTTTGGGTAATGACCGAAAGGACAAGATCGCGGATACAAGCGGCTGAAATGGGTTTCCTCCGCAGAGTGGCCGGGCGCACCCTTAGGGATAGGGTGAGGAGCTCGGTCACACAGGAGGAGCTCGGAGTAGAGCCGCTGCTCCTACATGTTGAGAGGAACCAGCTGAGGTGGCTCAGGCATCTGCTCAGGATGCCTCCTGGACGCCTCCCTAGGGAGGTGTTCTGGGCATGTCCCACCGGGAGGAGGCCCCGGGGAAGACCCAGGACACGCTGGAGGGACTATGTCTCTCGGCTGGCCTGGGAACGCCTTGGGGTCCCACCGGAGGAGCTGGAGGACGTGTCCGGGGTGAGGGAAGTCTGGGAGTCCCTGCTTAGACTGCTGCCCCCGCGACCCGCCCCCGGATAAGCGGAAGAAAATGGATGGATGGATGGACCTAGAATCAAACCACCAAGCTGTGGGTCAGTGGATCCTCTCAACCAATGACCACTCTCAACCACTGTCACCCCTTACACACTTCATTCTTTGTGTCAGATGCCCTTCCTGAGTCAAACCCTTATTGATCATCGCTCACAAAAGTCCACTTCCTCATGTTAATACTGTATCGAGCCACAGCACATATGCAAGAATTGGGGCTCTGATAAAAAAGTGTTGTTTTGCTGTATACGTATGGGGCTGCTAGTGAGGGAGTTACATAACTGGCAGCTAATCATGAACTTTTCCCAGATTTATTAGGATAAAAATGTAAGATCGCAAGAACATGTGTTAAAATAAATCAGTTTTGAACTGTGCTATTACTTTACACCATTTCCCACCAGCGTCGAGCGGAACTTTCAACCTTGTAAGCAAAAACACTAACAACCAATCTTGGCAGACAAAGCCGAATACCTCTGGGGCCTTCTGTAATCCATACGGCTGCTCAAACATTAGCGGAATCCCTTTACATATGAGTAATGCATTAATTCACATTATGATAATATCCCTTTCCACGCCGGATGCTAACAGACAATGGAAAGTGTTTTGTGCCTTCTAGAACAACCTTGAAACTGAAAAGAGTTGACAGCTCCTTCAACTGCACTGCATTGTTCCAGACCCTCACTGTCATATCGCATAATAATAAAAAACAATGCCAGGGCCCTCTAGTGTACGGGTTGGTTAATGCGGACCAGCTGTGGCGCTTTGTACAGCCCTGGGCATGGCAGATACCAGTGCATGAAACGCCCGGGAGGTAGTCAACAGAGCGCGCTAACACTGACGACTTGAGTCACTTGAGCAGCACAAAGCCTTGTTAAGCACAGCTCTGTTTGTGATGGGTGTTTAACCTCGCTTTGTGCTTCTGCCTGCTGCAGTGGAGTGCGTTGTGTGCCTGAAAGCCTCTGGTATTTAAGGGGGACAAAGGAGGAGGAGATGCTGGGGGAAGTGAGGTTTGAGCTGGGAATATTTGGTTATATTGTTGCCAAAAAAAGATAACAGAAACCCAGAATTACACTGTTTTTAATTGTAGGTTATGACGCTGCAAATCTGATGAAAACACTGTTTTTAATTGTAGGTTATGACGCTTTGAAACTGATGAACCACCAATGGAGAACTGTGCAACTATTAAAATAATTAATGTATTTAGTGCATATCCCAAAACGTTTACACTGCACTGTTATTCTGCACAAGCGAGTAGAATAGCAAAAATTATATTTAAGTAAAAGTACTGTCATTTCAAATCAACATATTACTAAAGTAAAAGTACAAAGTTCAAGTGAATTTTAATTGGAAGGACAAAACATTAAAGAGCCCATTTTACACTATTTTTTGTTATAATGCCATTTTCTCATCACAAACAAACCTGGAGTTGTGTTTTGTTTCATTCACAAATGTTTAACACACAAACCCTGCAGGTTTGGGCTCTTTTCCACCTTGTGATGTTATGTGGTAATACAGGATGTGATCCACTGTGTTTTTAAACTCCACACACCTTCACTAGAATCATTTGGTTCACTTCAGCCATGGAATACTGAATTAAGGGAAAAGGAGCTATTTAACTACCACTAGATGACAGCACAATAACTCCAGGTATGTTTTTGAGGAGGTAACATTATAACACGGCTTAAAGGTCACAAGAATCCAGTTGGTGTAAAATAAGACCTTTAAATGAACAAAAAACCTTTACTCAAGAAAAGTGGTTAAGGTACAATTTATTGTCCCCATAGAGAAATATGTCCACCCCTTTTAATGCGTGGAAGAAACCCGCCCATACACGGCGATAACATGCAAAGCCCACACAGCAGGAGTCACACCTGGAACCTTCCTGCCTCGAGGTTATATAAATGGACAACTATAGCTTTTTTACAATAAGGCAATATAAGGAAAAGCACTAACATGATCATTTTACTGTTAATATACAGAAATGTACTTGAGCATGTCAGCCATGTCCAAATTCGCCAAATGCACCGTTCGAAGAACCCTTCGAAGTATCCTTCGAAGTGCCATTCAAAGTACCGTTCAAAGTCCCGTTCAAAGTCCCGTTTGAAGTACCCAGCCAACAAAGAATACCCCTTCGTGTAGCCGCCTTCGTGCTGAAAGGGCACACGGAGCATACTTCAACCGCTGTCTGCGCGCTTATGTTACATCACTGAAATAATTACAGTTTTATTTTTTATTATTTATTATTTAATAGAAAAAGAGTTAAGGTATCGTTGTTGCTGCTGTTTATTTCTGTTCAGAATGAATCTTTCCCTTTGAATATCAAAAGAGAAATATAAGGTTACAGGTGATTATTTATTTATTTTTTTTCCCCAATTGTAGCAGCTATATGATATTAAGAAAATATACCTTGTTAAAACGTTATAACAGATAGAGGTAACCAATATCATTTTTACATTCATACTCCAGAGAACATAGATTTTTTTTTTTTTTTTTTATAATTGCATTTGATGGTTCAGTATTTGGGCCAAGTTTAATTTGATCCGTGGCTAAACCACTTTAATGTCACTAGAGGGCGCTTCCAGTTTCTTATTATTGCAATAGCCATTTCTAATGATAATAACGTATTATTATTTGTATTGTCTAGGAATAACTGCACATTCCTTTATTCAATGTAACTTTTTTTCCCCCTCCAAACCAGCCCAGAACATACAAAATAAACCTGACTGTGCCAGTGCTGGAAAGATTTTTTAATCATCAAACACATGGCCAGTACACATCTTATTCAGATTTAACAGTTTCATTTAGCAACAGTTTCATGTTGTACTGTTGTAGGTGAGGTAAACCAGTACGATCATTTGAATGTGTAGTGCATAGCGTACTCCATTTTCTTCTCTTTTTTAGGTAGGCGTGGTGCATGATGGGATATAGCAGTGCGTGTAGTGTGCTCGGATGAACGCTTTCGCTACGGTTAATCTCCATGGAAACGCAGGGCACATTTTCGATCGCATTCGTCGGGTGCATTGAAATAGGACAGCATTTGTCACGTCGGAAGTTAAGTAGGCCCTTAAATGTACTGTTCGAGGGGTAGTTCGAACAGTGCATTTGACAAATTGGGACACGGCTTGCATTTTCATGGAGATCAGCCGTGAACGAAGCCTGCATCCAAGCACACTTCGCACACTGCTATATCCCATTATGCATCGTGCGTGACTTCTTCTACGGGAAAAACAAGGTATATTTTCTTAAAGTGATACTAGCTACAATTGGGAAGAAATCACCTATAACGTTATATTTGCCTATTGATATTCAAAGGAAAGATTAATTAATTAAAGCCTGTGACAATGATACCTTGACTCTTCTTCTTTGAAATAATAAAGACTTAAAAATAAAACTCTAAGCCCCGCCCTGCTCCTCTTGCTAAGCTCCTCCCTATTCATCTTGCTAATGCCTTATTCCTTTTACTAGGCTCCCGGCTGCTGTTACAAGGGCCTTCAAACCATTCATCTCCCGTATTCTATCATTTCTGACCTGGCACTCCACAGATCCCAACTATGACATTGTATCATATAAAAAATATTTAAAAAAAACAGTAGGGGGTGTACACTTCAGACTTTTTGTTTTTTCAATGCCTGACTTGCATTTATGATTTATGCATATAAAATCAAATTTGTGTATGTATATATGTGTAAAAACATATTTTATGTTTGTGATCTGAATTTGTGGATTGGCTAATTTGTACATTCTTCACCAAAGTTTGTGAAACAAACTTTACACATTCCATGAAAAATCTGTGCATAGCTCTCTGATTTATTCTTTGATTTGGAGTTACCACACATAGCACATATATACATATACAAATGATGCATTGTGGGGAAAAACTGAAATTTAGAATTTTTTATTTATTTATTTTTTTTTTTGCTGCATCAATAATTTAATATGACACATTTTCATCCCCACAGGCTGCATACCCTACTCTGCTGTTAAGTGCCTTATCCCGTGTGTGATACGCTCCTTGAACCTGATTATTATTTTTTTTTTCAAATAGAAACAGCCAACAAACAAGATGCTGTGGGATACAGTAGGGGGTGTGCGCTTCCCCTACTGTCTGACAAAACTATGTAAACCGCCAACAAAACGGGTCACTACACCATCATGTGACACTTCTGAAAATGTCCCTAAACTACATATATACATATATGTATTAGTTATTATTCTGTAGTTGTGTTGTAAATAGTGTGGTTCCTGTGTTTTAGTGTGAAACAAAAAAGAAAAGAAAAGAAAAATGAAAGAAATCTGCATAAATATGACAGATGTTAAGTATAGTGCTGTATGTATTAGTTATCATTCTGTTATTTCTGTTGTAAATAGCATGTAAATAGTGTGGTTCCTGTGCTTTAGTGTTAAACAAAAAAAAAAAAAAACATACATAAAATGTTAGGGATCAGATATTTTGTTTTATGTTCCTTCCCTTATTGTATTTGTTCCCATAGAGCTGGTGGTGAGGAGGGCTCCTCCTGCAGTAGACCAGACCAAGCTCCCCCAGGCAGAGATGGAGAAAGAGAGATGCAAATAGACCAGTGCTGTCCCTATCTCTCCCCAAAACAAAAAAGAAAGAAATATAGATCAACTTACTACAAAAAATTACTTTAATAACATTGTTTTTTTAATCTGTAACAGAAAATATGTAAAATGCATCAATTTCCCTGAAATTAATAAAAAAAATGTATCCTTATTTAAACTATACACATTTTTAACCAACTAATTGAACCATTTGATACTGAAAAAATGCAATATAATTAAATAAATATCAAATGAATAAATTCAAATTAAATAATATTAAATTAATACATTAAAGTTAAGTAAATAGCAAAATAATACATTAAAATAAAATGTGTTCAAAAGAATATGTTCAGATGATTCACCAACCAAGCAAAAATAACAAACAAATTAATCTTTCAAATAAAATTCTTGAAGCACACATGTTGTTTTTGTGATTCTTGCCAAATGCCAATTGAGAGAATACTTGAAATAAGGTTATTTAAAATAAAGTTCACAGTTTTTGTTCTTTGTGTTCAATGCAATTTGTTCTGTGGAATAGTTCTTGTGAAATATATAGAAAAGTTACAAACTAATAATACATTAACTTAACCATTAATCATTACACGGTTTTCCTGATTAAGAGGTCACTATTGTATCATTTGTGTACACTGCACATAGGGCCTTTATGTGTGGAGTTTGCATGTTTCTCCCTGTGTCTTGGAGGGTTTCAATGAACAACACACTAAACTTTGAGGTGAGAGAATTGTCGTTTTGTTCAAAATGATAAGTGACCAATTACTAACTTTGTTTCACACACCACTGAAATAAACAAATCTGATTGCACGGTAGTAAGACTAAGATATCCTGTTTAAAAATACAGTGGTGTATAGTGTGGATTTGCCAGGTGACTAGTTAGTAGTAATTCCATAGTTTGCACAACACCCTTGAGGTCATCACTCATTACTCTGGCATTTGTCCTCTGTTTGGTTAGAAGGTGGTTAATTTACCCATAATGCACCACAATAACTTTGAAGAAGCATATATATTGCCTCTGAATATATTTAAGTTTATTAGGCTAAAAACTAAAACAAGGTGAGATACAAAAAACAAAAACAAAAAATCTTATATTTTGCTATATCAATTTAAAACTTGTTTACTTACATCATAATACCTACATAATTCAAGTTTTTCATCTGTTAATATTTTCCCATAAAATATAAAGGCCACATAAATAATTCAATAATCCTAAATAAAAAAAAATAAATAAAAAAGATCCTGATTTAAATGTATCCCTTTATTTTGTTGACATAGGCCTATCAGGGAATTTTGGACATTTTTAGAAATATATATATATATATATATATATATTTTTTTTAAATGCCTGGGATCCACAATAAACACTTCCCAATACTTCAGAAAGATGTGATTGACCATCGGTCAATCTCCATTTTCAGAGGGGCGTGAATTACAGGTGGACAAGAAATCGGGTGCATTGAAGGACACAAGGCTTGTCCCATTCATGCACCCGACGAATGCAGCCGACAAATGTGCCCTGCGTTTTCACAGAGATTTGCCGTGAATTAAGTGTGCATCTGAGCACACTTCGTGCACTGCTATATCCCATCATGCACCACCTGTGACTTCTATGGGAGAAACAAGGTATATTTTCTTAAAGTTATGTAATACTAGCTACAACTGGGAAGAAATCACCTATAACGTTATATTTGCCTATTGATATTCAAAGGGAAAGACTAATTCCTTACTTCCTTCAATTTAAAAAGAAATAAATGCCTATGACGATGACGCCTTGACTCTGCTTCTATGAAATAATAAAGAATTAAAAATTACACTGTAATTATTTTATTATTTTGTGTCCATTTTACACCTTTAGGTAATCAGTCAATAACCATCATGGTTGCTAGGCGACGTAACGTAAGCGGCGTAACGTAAGCGCACAGACAGTGGTTGAAGTAGGCTCTGTGGCGTAGGCCTGTCCCATTTCGTGACGATGGCGGCTGCACAGAAGAGTACCCTTCATTGGCTGGGTACTTCGAACAGTACTTGGAAATGTGCATTTGTCGAATTGGGACGCGGGCTATACACTCACCTAAAGGATTATTAGGAACACCTGTTCAATTTCTCCTTAATGCAATTATCTAATCAACCAATCACATGGCAGTTGCTTCAATGCATTTAGGGGTGTGGTCCTGGTCAAGACAATCTCCTGAACTCCAAACTGAATGTCAGAATGGGAAAGAAAGGTCATTTAAGCAATTTTGAGTGTGGCATGGTTGTTGGTGCCAGACGAGCCGGTCTGAGTATTTCACAATCTGCTCAGTTACTGGGATTTTCACGCACAACCATTTCTAGGGTTTACAAAGAATGGTGTGAAAAGGGAAAAAAAAAAACATCTAGTATGCAGCAGTCCTGTGGGCGAAAATGCCTTGTTGATGCTAGAGGTCAGAGGAGAATGGGCCGAGTGATTCAAGCTGATAGAAGAACAAAGTTGACTGAAATAACTCGTTTACAACTGAGGAATGCAGGAATGCATATAAACAGAATGAGAACATGGATCCATCATGCCTTGTTAGCACTGTGCAGGCTGGTGGTGGTGGTGTAATGGTGTGGGGGATGTTTTCTTGGCACACTTTAGGTCCCTTAGTGCCAATTGGGCATCGTTTAAATGCCACGGGCTACCTGAACATTGTTTCTGACCATGTCCATCCCTTCATGACCACCATGTACCCATCCTCTGATGGCTACTTCCAGCAGGATAATGCACCATGTCATAAAGCTCGAATCATTTCAAATTGGTTTCTTGAACATGACAATGAGTTCACTGAACTACAATGGCCCCCACAGTCACCAGATCTCAACCCGATAGAGCATCTTTGGGATGTGGTGGAACGGGAGCTTCGTGCCCTGGATGTGCATCTCACAAATCTCCATCAACTGCAAGATGACCAACATTTCTAAAGAATGCCTTCAGCACCTTGTTGAATCAATGCCACATAGAATTAAGGCAGTTCTGAAGGCAAAATGGGGTCAAACACCGTATTAGTATGGTGTTCCTAATAATCCTTCAGGTGAGTGTATATATATGGACAACTTCATCTTTTTACAATAAGGCAATATAAGGAAAAGCACTAACATGATCAGAGTTTTTATTATGGTAAACCACTTAGAGAAAGCAATTTTATTTCAGCGTGGTCTGGCTGTAACAGGAGGCATATTTTTACTGTTAATATACACAAATGCACTTGAGCATGTTGTAATGCGATAGCGTGGTGCTTTAAATTGCAAAGTGGGTGTAATTCCTAAAAACCCAACATAATACAAGTTCTTTTGAATAACGTTTTAAAAAGGATATTTTTTTTGCACAGAGCCATGCCCACTGAGATCAAAGAAATATGACAGTTGTTCTACTGTTTACACTGCGCAGCTGATTAGAATTCAGGGCCAGCTACAATTAACCACAAAAGCCTCTTGTGCTTAACTCCGGCTGCTCCATTATTTTGCCCAATCAGCCCTTTGTCAGCTATCGTCACCTTTTCCAATTCTGCCATAAGCACAGGTTCTCCCCTTTGCCCAAAATGTATCACAGCAAAGCCTTAAAAGCCCATATGAGACCTAAACGTTATCGACAGAGCGGCAGATTCATTTAGCCTTTGTGTGTTATTCTTTTTTATTCAATCCAAATAAAATGATGTAACATTGAAACTGGGGAGAGCAATGCCGTGTTTTGGTTTTAAAAAAATAAAATGAAATAAATTGGTGGGGGCTTGGAGTGTCATCTAAGGAATTTTCAAAAGGGGTGCTGGCAGTGATGTTGGTGAGCAGAAACTACGACTCCGAGCGTGTTCCTTTACAGTTTGTACAACCCACAAAGGGAGCCAGGCCAATGCCAAGTCCAATTTCAAGAGCGTAACAGTTGAGAATGGAGGGATGGGGTTGTGTTAGAGGCGTGGAAATGATGGAGGGCTTCAAACCAACAGAAGAGGAGCAATATAGAGTCTGTCTGAGCGCGACCAATACACTGTCTGTGTTATTAGAGTAAATGCATTTATGTGCTGCTTTTTTGTGTGAGCATTTTAACAGAATGTAAGCAGTAAGAATTTGGATAGAGATCTGTGGGATGACTCACCTGCAGTTATGCTAGTAAAAATCTGCAAATGTTTATCATAATTTATCTCTTAAATAGCTTCACTTAAAGCCCCAATATAACACATTTTCATTTTGGGTTGTTCTTCTCACTTGGCCTGGAGGAGTGCTTGTCTCCATGAAAATGTTGTTTCTTTGCCTACAATATCCCACAGTAGAGCATAAAACTTATCTGTCTCTATGGAGAATGTTCCGAAGTATGGTTTCAACTTTCTGTTTCCATGGAATCATGCAGGTGATGTGCCACCTACAGAAAGTTACATGCTGTACTTTGAAGAATAATATGTAAAATAACAAAATCAAGTGTAATACATAATAAGTATAATACATAGACACATACATAAACACTCTCCTGGCAGCAATAAAAGTTGAGTTGATGGGGGTAGACTGTGCAGTGTTTGTATAAAATTTATAATAACATCTTTATGCATGACTTTCACTTTCTTTTATCATTATTTATACAGGGAGAGCCCAATGAGAGCGCTCAGACTCTCCTTTTCATGGGCGCCCTGTTTAAAATAGAAACAAATACAAAACAAATAAGTACATAAGTCCATTTAAAACATTAAAACAGGAGCAGGTGTGAGTATAAATGTTTATCTCCACATTATTAAAGTGCTGCAGTGGCTCCAGTGTCTCCAGTTTTACATGTTCTTCAAATGTATCCATTTTTGTGAAGCAAAATAACCAAAAGCTTTTCTTCACATTTCAGTTCTAGTGCTGCCAGTTTTTAACCTTAGACATGAGATCTCATATTAAAAGTTCCCGTATCAAAGTTCAACAAACAAGTGAGATATTGAGTGAGTCTGTCGTCGTAGTCTCGTATAAAAACATTTTGTACAGTGTTGTTCTTCTGACAGATAGAAATGGCCAACCTACTTTTTTGAACAGTGATGGGTTTTAAATTCACTAGTTATGAGTGTTTTTAAAGGTTTCCTAAAAAGAGGCTGAAGTCTGATTGTGGATTATATCTCCATAATCCAGTACATAGAGAAAGGCAGTTTGAACAATATCTTTTCTGTAATTCAATTCGAGACAAGACTTGTCAGACATCATTACTCTCAAACCTCTATATTGTAGGTTTCCACACGGGACCTAATAAACAGTTGGTTAAATAACGTGGCGACGGATTAAAGAATAAACTGAAATGTGACTGATTAAATTCATTGTGGTGTCTGTGATTACAGAAGACTTAATCCCAGGTTTTAATTTCATCTGGAGTGTCATCTGTAAAACTATCACACATCTGTTTAGGTTAATAAGACACTTAAAGAACGGCATTATGAGGGCCATGTAATTAAAATCATCATTTACATGATCATTACTGAGGCACAATGGTTACACATTTATGCTGCTGGCAGTGGTGGAACAAGGTAAAAGTAGTACAGTACTGTACTTACACGCAACTGAGGTATCTGTACTTTATTTAAGTACATTTTGGATACTTTTTACTGCAATTCAGTGCATTTGAGAACAGTATCTCTACTTTCTACTACACGATATTTTTGAACAGGACTGAAATGTAAAAGTATCATTTAATCATCATTATCATTTCATTATTGTGTGAGACCTGTTGAAAAGGCTGAGGGTTTACTTTGAACATGTTTGTAATTTGAACAAAAATATATAAATAAAAACATATAGAAAAAAAAACAAAAAAAACAACAGATTTTTGTTGAACAAAATTCAGCACAATTCACTAAAAGTATTAAAGTAGCTGTACTAGAGTATTTTTTGCCCCTGTTTCTGTACTTTTAACAAGAAAATTGAGTACTTCTTCTACCACTGGCTGCTGGTAGGTAATACATATTTTGTACTTTTGTAGTGTGTACATGTATTTGAAAATGCTGTCAGTCAGCTTAAGAGGTACACTATAGAACTTTGTGATGTCTTGTCTGCCACCTGCTTGTCTCCGTGGAGATGCTTTGTTTTGCCTGGTTATTGTTTTGCCCAGTATGGCATATAACTTACACTTTCACAGAGATGAGTCACATGTCAGATCTATGGAGATGTAAGCATGCTCGTAGTTATAATGCAAGCTTTTATTTTATTTTTCCAGTAAAACACATGTGAATAACTGAAATAAACATACATTTCATGCCAAACGATGGGGCAAAAATAATAACATCTACATGGTGACAAGCACATGGCGGACAAACCATCAGAAAGTTATATGGTGTACCTCTGAAGTATTTCCAAATAAATATACACAGTTATACAAAATATTACCAGCAACACAAATGCTGTCTTTGTATCAGAAAAGTATTTCTACACTAAAGTAGAAAACATGTTTGTTATGGTACACTATAGATTTTCACTTTCTCTATGTCTTTCTTATACAATATCCAGTCCAACGATACACGGTGTAAAATGTCCCTCTGTGAGCAGAGGCCAGAGCCCTGACCCCCTCTTTTCACATTAGAAGAATGCATGTTGCCTTGTGCTGTTTGGTCTAAACACACAGACACTGGACAATAGATAAGGGTGCTCTCGGCCCAGGTGAATACAGAGGCTGTGGTAATGAGCTGTGTCATAAAAGATTCACACACAGAGCCACATGTCCGGTCACTGTTGTTATGGAAACGCACCTTCAGACAACTGTGTATGCCACGGCACAACAGGCTGGGAGCGACTACACAATACCTGGTTTTGTTTGTTTGACTATTCAAACACAGTTTTGCAGTCTGGTGTGTGCCATAGACTAAAGCAAAATGGGAAAGTCTTCTGTGGTCAAATTTAATTAAAATGTTAAAACTATAATTGGCAAGAAAATAACATCAGATGGATCTTGTTTGCAAATGTAATATCTAGTTACATCTGCACTGTGGTTATTCTTTCTCTCTGATAACCTTGAAGAAAGTTAGAGGAATAATTGAAGAAACAACTATGAAATCTCACTAGACCATAGCCTTAAAGGAGCATTATGCAAGTTACTGAGTTTTTGTACTAGTTTCCCACATCAGGCATGAGGTGGGGCTGCAGCTGCAGTGTTTATGTGTGTTCACTGTGCACGAGCTTGTACGAGCACAAACCAAACAATTCACAGAAGCATCTTTGGCCTGTCTCTCTAGAAACTATTTGATTAACTTCAATTCTACTTTGATTACATTATGCTGGTAAACTTGTGATTTGCTAATAATCATTAACTTTCCTTGCAAACAATTGTTACCATGTCATCATGGCTCATGTAAATGTAGCTTGTGACTGAGTCACACATTACATTATTATTATAATCATTATTATATTGGCGGTAAAGCTGCAAAGACACAGAAAGTGAGTAATTCACAACAAGCTGCTATTCATCTACTGCAAATAAACTAAATGCAGAATGTGCAGTACATCCTCCAAACCAAAACACCATATGTAGCTACACAACTCAGTGACTGGCTCCATCTAGATTAGCATGAGAAATAAGAGCGAGAGCCATTATTTATTATTTGGCAAATGTATTTTACCTTCTCATCAGCAGAAAAGGCAACTGTGGGACCCTTCTTATGTCCCCGGTAGATCTGATCTCTCCATTTCTCAGACACTGCTTTCATGTTTACTCTTGACTCTAATTTTTCTTCTACATTTTATATAGTGTTGTTCCACCTTCAAGGCACTTTACATCAAGGACCCCTGACCCATTCACATACACATTCATACATCAGTGTCTTGCCCAAGGACACAACAACAACATTTGTCTGTGTGAATTGGAATTATATCACCAACCTGTGGGTCAGTGGATCTGACCGTTCTATTATTGATGTTGATGCCAACCTTCAGATCAATAGACAGACTCTCTACCAACATTGAATATCCTGTCATTATTATATCCACGGGTTAGAGAATGATGAAAAATGAGGGCTGATACCATAATAACTGACCATTTAAAACAAAATATTATATGTTTGAATTGTGAAAAGCCCTCAACATGTCACCTATAACTGGAAGGTGAGCTGAGATTATAAAATGTGATGATGTCACACTCCCAGAGGGGGATCAAGAGCCATTTTGCTAAATGATTACTTTGGTACTTTAGAAGGAATGTCTAAATGGAAAATTCCCAAATGCTGAAACCTCATCATTTTTATTCATCCTGTGAGATCCGTAGTATTATATTAAATAGAGGGTATTTTACTTCTATGGGGTATCAAAGAGTGGGTATTTTACTTCTATGGGGTATGAAAGAGATGGCATTACACATCTATGGGGTATTAAAGAGAGGGTATTTTACATCTATGGGATATTAAAGACAGGACATCTTACTTCTGTGGGATATTAGATAGTACTTTACTTCTGTGGGAAGTAGTATTTTACTTCTATGGTGTATTAAAGAGGGGTATTTTACTTCTTTGGGGTATTAAAGAGAGGGTATGGGGTATTAACTGCTTACACACAACATAGTTACATCACCATATTACTTTTTTTTTTTTTTTTTTTTTTTTTTTGAAAACAACGTATTGACATGTTTTATAAGTTTCACTTTCATTTTCGGCACTCTGAGTCTCCTCTCCCTTTGCTCTCTGCGCTAAGTTACTCCCCCATAGAGCGCTATCACAACACAGTGTGCATCCTTATTATTATATTTTAGTTACATTGTATTTTAGTTATATTGTGTTAGAGTGTTCCATGTCTGTTTATATTGAAGGGTGAGTTGTTTTAAATCTTGCTGTGCATATGTATGGTGTACATATGTATAGTGACAATAAATGCATTCTATTCTATTCTATTCATTCTATTCTATTCATCCTGCTAATAAAACCACTGCACATTGCATCACATTGGTCAAGTTGCTGTGTAAAGTTTTGTATCATGCTTTTGTATATTTGTGGAGAATTGTCGTGTGGAGCATGGGTAACGTAGGCTTATGGGCTGAGGATTGGACCAAATCTTACAGCTAACCAAAAGGAGCGTTTGAATACGGCCCAGGAGAGATCACTAAAAAACTCAAGCATGCATGGATGACATCTAAAACCTTTTCAGGCATGTTTTTGAAGAAACAAAACATGGCAGGAAGCTCAAAAAATCGCTTTTGCATAATACCACCTCTCTAAGTTTTGACTTCCACTCTGCAGCCATGTACTCAGGCAGCTCAGATTTGAACATTCCTTGCCCACTGCACTTCCTTTTCTGGTGACCTTCCCTTATCAGGCTGCCAGAACAGGTGGGCCTTCCCTAAAGATGGCCCACACGTGTCACATTAAAGCCTAATCACGACTCCCATCTGGCCCTATGCCGGCCCTGCTTCCGGCTCCCTGCATGTAGTGCACTTCACCACAGGCGGCGTACACTAAAGCAGGGGTGGAGTGTGTAATAATGCCACCAGGAGCCTCACCAGTTGGCACATTAGCCCCGTAATGAAGAAACAATAAAGGTGCTTCTGCGCTGTGCTGTCACGCAATGATTAGCCATGAATTTGCTGTCTATAAGGGTGACATCATCTAAGCAAGCATTAACAGCGACAGTACAAGCAAGTGTTACAGGGGAGGGGGATGTACTCAATATATGTACTTCAATAAAATACAAGCAAATGATGGGTTATATAACTGTTAAAGCAGTCCTCACTTAGAATTACACTAGCCACGGTATAGTCCTACATGACTAACCCAAACCCTAACCTAAACCCCACCCCTACCC
Source organism: Periophthalmus magnuspinnatus (assembly GCF_009829125.3). NCBI lineage: Eukaryota > Metazoa > Chordata > Actinopteri > Gobiiformes > Gobiidae > Periophthalmus > Periophthalmus magnuspinnatus. The sequence continues at coordinate 1,002,025 of NC_047140.1, read as the reverse complement.
CTAATCACTAACCCTAACCCCTAACCTCCAACCCTACCCCAACCTCAAATCCCATCCCTACCACTAACCCTAAACCATACCCTAACTCAAACCTCAACCTCTAATCCTAACCCCTAACCCCCTGACCCTACCCAAACCCCAAATCCCACCCCCATTCCTGACCCTAAACCCCCAAAACCTTACCCTAACTCAAACCCCAACTCCTAACCTCTAACCCCATAACCCTACCCCAACCCCAAATCCCACCCCCATTCCTGACCCCATCCCCTAACTGTAACCAAATCCCACCCCCATCCCTAACCCTAACTCAAACCCTAACCCCCTAACCCCCTAACCCCCTAACCCCCTAACCCTACCCCACCCCCAAATCCCACCCCCATCCCTGACCCCATCCCCTAACTGTAACCAAATCCCACCCCCATCCCTAACCCTAACCTCCTAAACCTTACCCTAACTCAAATCCCAACTCCTAACCTCTAACCCTTACCCCTAATCCCCTAACCCAACCCCAAATCCCACCCCCATTCCTGACCCTAACTCCCTAAAGCTTACCCTAACTCAAACCCCAACCCCTAACCTCTAACCCTAACCCCCTAACCCTACCCCAAATCTTACCCCCATTCCTGACCAGTGTTGGGCAAGTTACTTCAAAAATGTAATTAGTTATAGTTATAGTTCTGTAATAGACATGGTTTAGGTCTGAGGGGCTTACACATTTGCATACTTTGGTACTTGGTGTGAAAGGTTTGAGGACCACAGCCAAAGAGTTGTATCATTATCTATTTAGGAGTTTCAACAGTTACATGATCATTTTACATTTACATTTTAATTTTACTGAATTATGTATTTACTTATGACAAGACTGCATTTATGAATAATATTTGAAGTTTTTCCACATTTTTGCCCAGTGTTTCTGAAAAGTTTCACACCAAAGAAAATATTTGGCTTTCAAAATACCACTAGATCTAGAAATAAACAAGGTCCAAATCAGATCTTAAATAGGACTACACAATTTCTATATTATGCTTGATTTAAAATTGGAAGTGCATCTGTGTAAGTCAGTGGTCTCAGCAGTTTGAGATCTCCTTGTTGTTATGGTTCCAATCTGAAACCTTAGCACAAAGCTTCTGAGTTCGACTCTAAGGCTGCCGGGTCTTTCTGTGTAAAGTTTGCATGTTTACCCTCATATCTGGGTGGGTTTTCTCCTGGCTCTCCGGTTTCCCCCATCAACACAAAACAGCACAATAGGTCAAATCTTCCAGCAAAGGTAGTCCTCACCAAGCCTTGTTCAAGTCGGCTGAGCAGTGCCTCACTTATAACACCACATTAATACAAATTTCTACTGTGAGTTCACATCATAATTCAGCAGTGCATCACAGCGAACAGAGGAGCAGACGCAGCTTGTCCTTGATGAGCCACCAAACAGAAAGCAGCACCTGGGACAAATTTATGTTGTGGATCTTTAATGATATTTGCATATTGGATTTTTATGACACGCCTGACGGATGTAATAAGAGCCTGATAATTAAGAGAGAGGGAAAGTGATTACCTCTCCAGGAGTTAGTCTGCTCCCGTCCCTGCACAAGGACACCTGGGCTATATGGAGTCAATCTAGTGTTTAATGCGCCCATCACTTACTGCGTATTGACAGAACTGTAACGTCAATGTACCATTATACAGTACGGTATCGCAAGAAACAGAATTTATCAGGCGAGTTATAAGGCAGGAGGAGGACACATTACCAAACAGTACTTCATTTATGTTGCAGAAAATAAACAATGACAAGAAGCACCTATTTTGAAATGACATCCTAACAACGAATTAAAAAACTGACAACGAATTTGACCTCTGAGGAAATTAAAATAGCTCATCATGAAGACCAAGATGACATTTATTTAAACATATGAATGGAAGCTATTATTAGCATTAATTCTTTTGGGTGAGGGCTAATAACTGTTCAAAAAGGCTGCCCATTGCTGTTAGCGCTGTAATTATGGGTATGCTAACTTTTTGTGTCGCGCCGAACTTTGCATCTGAAAATAGAACAACTTAGGAGAAGCTTTTGAATTTAGAAACATGAATATTTTATAACCTCGGCCGGGGTTGTTTGGGAAGAATAAGGGATGTGCAGCCATAAGTCTTTTAAAAGTTCTAAAGTGTAAACAATGACTCTTTACTGGGAGGCGTTTAGCAGGGCAGGTTGGGGGTTTGATCACAGCCTGTTCTTGAGCACAGACACACGCATCACTTCCAGGAGTTATAAACGCATTTTTGATGTCTGCTAGTTCACCACTCTAGGGAGTTCAACCCGAGATCTTCTTGCCCTCACATTTACAATAAGGTCTCAACAGTAAAGACCAACACTAAAGACCAACACTAAAAAACAAACATTGAAGACCAACACTAAAGACCAACACTAAAAAACAAACATTGAAGACCAACACTAAAGACCAACACTAAAGACCAACACTAAAGACCAACACTAAAAAACAAACACTAAAGGCCAACACTAAAAAACAAACACTAAAAACCAACACTAAAGACCAACACTAAAAAAACAAAAATTGAAGACCAACACTAAAGACCAACACTAAAAAAACAAAAATTGAAGACCAACACTAAAGACCAACACTAAAAAAACAAACATTGAAGACCAACACTAAAGACCAACACCAAAAAACAAACACTAAAGACCAACACTAAAGACCAACACTAAAAAACAAACACTAAAGACCAACACTAAAGACCAACACTAAAAAACAAACACTAAAGACCAACACTAAAGACCAACACTAAAAAACAAACATTGAAGACCAACACTAAAGACCAACACTAAAAAACAAACATTGAAGACCAACACTAAAAAACAAACATTGAAGACCAACACTAAAGACCAACACTAAAAAACAAACATTGAAGACCAACACTAAAGACCAACACTAAAGACCAACACTAAAAAACAAACATTGAAGACCAACACTAAAGACCAACACTAAAAAACAAACATTGAAGACCAACACTAAAGACCAACACTAAAAAACAAACATTGAAGACCAACACTAAAAAACAAACATTGAAGACCAACACTAAAGACCAACACTAAAAAACAAACACTAAAGGCCAACACTAAAAAACAAACACTAAAAACCAACACTAAAGACCAACACTAAAAAAACAAAAATTGAAGACCAACACTAAAGACCAACACTAAAAAAACAAACATTGAAGACCAACACTAAAGACCAACACCAAAAAACAAACACTAAAGACCAACACTAAAGACCAACACTAAAAAACAAACACTAAAGACCAACACTAAAAAAACAAACACTAAAGACCAACACTAAAGACCAACACTCAAAAACAAACACTAAAGACCAACACTAAAGACAATACTAAAAAACAAACATTGAAGACCAACACTAAAGACCAACACTAAAAAACAAACATTGAAGACCAACACTAAAAAACAAACATTGAAGACCAACACTAAAAAACAAACATTGAAGACCAACACTAAAGACCAACACTAAAAAACAAACATTGAAGACCAACACTAAAGACCAACACTAAAGACCAACACTAAAAAACAAACACTAAAGGCCAACACTAAAAAACAAACACTAAAAACCAACACTAAAGACCAACACTAAAGACCAACACTAAAAAAACAAAAATTGAAAACCAACACTAAAGACCAACACCAAAAAACAAACACTAAAGACCAACACTAAAAAACAAACACTAAAGACCAACACTAAAAAACAAACACTAAAGACCAACACTAAAGACCAACACTCAAAAACAAACACTAAAGACCAACACTAAAGACCAATACTAAAAAACAAACACTAAAGACCAACACTAACGACCAACACTAAAAAACAAACATTGAAGACCAACACTAAAGACCAACACTAAAAAACAAACATTGAAGACCAACACTAAAGACCAACACTAAAAAACAAACATTGAAGACCAACACTAAAAAACAAACATTGAAGACCAACACTAAAGACCAACACTAAAAAACAAACATTAAACACCAACACTAAAGACCAACACTAAAGATCAACACTAAAGACCAACACTAAAGCTTGACTAAAGACCGACACTTTGGCCCAGTGAAAATAAATAAAAATGTTCCACAGTTTTTTTTTTCTTTGACAAAATAGGATTTGGCAAATATTGAAAACAGACAAAGGCCTGGTTAGACACCAGGAGCTCTATAGTGGAAAATGTAGTTGAGTCCTTAAGCAAGACACTTCACCCACAGCGGTAGTACAAGGAATGAAGTGCTGTACTTAAGTTTTTAGGTATGTGTACTTTACTTAAGTACGTTGAAAAGTGCACTCTTTTTACTTCACAACATCTGAGAGCAGTATCTGTACTTTCTACTCTACGGTATTTGAGAGCAGGACTGAAAAGTAAAAGTATTTTTATGGTTATTTTTAACATGATCATAATTTCAGCAAATAAAAAGATACAAATAAAAGCATATACTTTTTTTTGAGTATCATTTTGCTCCAGTATTTGTACTTTTACTTAAGTAACAAAACCGAGTACTTCTTCCACCACTGAAGAAAACGCATTGTGCATGTCAACCATTGAAACACATGTCTCATTTGTCTTAAAGCAAACATATTATCTTTGAAAAATATAACAACAAATATACAAATAATAACAGTTAGAATATAAAGATTGATTTGATTGTTTCTGCTGAACAAAATTCACCACCAAACCTTTATCAAAATAAATACATACAGGTTTCATTAGATCTCAAAATCTAAAAAGTAGATTTCTCGTGTGACACTTGTACTTATATTTTTTGCTCCAGTATCTGCACTTTTACTTAAGTTACAAAATTGAGTCCTTCTTCCACCACGGCCCACTTTGCCTATCATCAGCGGAATATCCATTTGAAGTTTGTCGATTAATCAACCAGGTGGAAAATAAGCTGCAATTAGCAAAAGGAAAGAACAGGAAGAAAAGTCACTCTGAATAAAAAAATCATGAATCTGCCCAAGTGAAAAACCCAAATATCTCAGCTCAAAACAACGTCTCAGACAGGTTGGATTTAATTGTTAAAATTAACCGAAGTTTTTGCCTTGTGCTGAACTTCATCCCTGAAAATAAATCTTTAAACTTGTTTGGGCTGGATAAGAAGCACACAGATAAACTCCTTTAGCCCGACTTCTTGAAAAAGCGTCAGAGTAAATAAATCCAGCACTGCTTTTAAGTGTTTTGTTCACATTAACATCTCAGCGAGTGCAGAGCCTTGACCTAATTGCTGTGTTGGTGCTTCTAGAAATAGCTCTGTTTGATGCTGTGCTGCCTTCACCAGCGTCCTTGTGAATAGTTTAGTGTTCACCAAATACACATAATTAAGAGAGCTCCATTCTACTACATGTCATTTTATATACATACACAACAGAGTTCTCTTATAGGCTGTGTTCACACATTCAAACACACCACATTAAAACTGGCCCTAAACTGGGACTAAATTCAGCATCCAACCAGGACTGGACTAGTCTGCCAAATGCAGAATGAGATCTCTCTATATTTTTAATAGAGATTGATATTAGTCTCTCCTCCTTTATGTCTCAAGCCCAGGTGAATGTGATCATGCAATCAAATCAGTTTTTTTCAGTGACACATGTGAAATGAAGGAGCTCATTGGTCACCTGTGATTAACAAATCCGGGCATTTCTCTCACCTCAGATTAACAGAGTTCAGTGCTTTGCTCATTTGATTCTGTAGAAATCCACCGTGTTTTTCAGCCCCTGTGATATTAATTTCCTTTTTTCAACACGGTGGACCATGCGTGTCCCTGATTGGCTAATCCACCTATCAATCACACCCATTTGAAAACGGGGAGATTCACCCGTGACTAGACTCACATCCATGTAAAGTATTGATAAGTGTGTATTCTGGATCCATAACAATGACCATAATTCTGTTTGGGTCTGCCACTTCTTACATTTATGCAATTTCATGTGTTTATGTAGCTCAGAATCATCTTCTTCTTCTTCTTCTTCTTCTTCTTCTTCTTCTTCTTCTTCTTCTTCTTCTTCTTCTTCTTCTTCTTCTTCTTCTTCTTCTTCTTCTTCTTCTTCTTCTTCTTCTTCTTCTTCTTCTTCTTCTTCTTCTTCTTCTTCTTCTTCTTCTTCTTCTTCTTCTTATCATTATTATCATTATTATCATTATTATCATTACAGAAATACTTTAACCATAATACTCTTGTACGCATATACAATATTTCAAACACACCAAAAACCAGGACTGCACAGGACTAAACTACAACAACAATAACTTCTACAGGTACAAGAACCACAACTACTATTACTTCATATCTACAGACTAGTCTTGCAGTCATCTTGGCTGCTCTTATCACTCGTGTTCAGAAGACGCAGAGCAGGCGTTCAATGCTCAGGCGTCTGTGGCGCCGATGGGCCTCGGGCCAGTAGAGCGGGAGTGGGAGACGTGAGGCCCTTTTTCACAAAGATCAAACATGATGCGCCACGAGAAAGGCACCGTTTTACATTCCCATCCAACTCAACTTTTCAAGAACTCACTTCCATGTGAGTCTATTCCATTTAGTGCACAAGAATATTTAAAAACAATTATGCTTCCGTGTATGTTTGGCCTTGACAAACCTCAGGCCTGGATCTATAACAGGAGGATACATATTATTTACTCTGATCAAAACTCCTCGGTACATTTGGTTCAAGTTCTCCTTTCAATACATAAATAGAACGCTGAAGGTTGATTTTAAATTGAATCTAGATTTGCTCGGCCTCGACAGATTCTATAGTATTAAACACAATTGGAGACACATTGATTACTTTAAAGGTGCGCTTTGTAAATCCATGGAGATGATGCTGCTTTGCCTTGAATGTTTCACTGTATAGCATTAAACTTATCTTGAATTATTTCAACTACAGAATTTTAGTGCCCCAGAATATCATTAAAAACATTATTACTATACTACTATACTTTTGCTGAAAGCGAGGTCACCACTCCACAATTAATGTGTACCTACAAATTTTAGGTATCTGTACTTTACTTAAGTACATTTTTACAGTGTGTACTTGTTACTTTTACTTCACTATTTTCCTGTTTGTTTTTGTGTGTAGGCAGCACGGTTGCTGAGTGGCAACACTCATGCCTCACAGTAAGAAGATTTAGTTCGATCCCTGGGTCGCCCAGGTCTTTCTGTGTGGAGTTTTTCATGTTTCTCCCCATGTCTGGATGGGTTTCCTCCGGGTACTCCGGTTTCCCCCATCAACCAAAACATGAACGCCCTTTGAGACAACTGTTGTTGTGATTTTGGGCGTTATAAAAATAAAATGAATTGAATTGAATTACATTTGAGAGCAGGTATTTGTACTTTCTACTGCACTACATTTTTGAACAGGACTGAAAAATAAAGGTGTTTTTCATTACTGTTTGAGACCTGCTGAAACGGCCGAGGGTTTATTTTTAACACATTCATAGTTCGAGCAAACTATAAAATATAAAAAATATACAAATAAAAACAGGTAGAACAAAGTATTGATTCAATTGACTCTGTTGAACAAAATTAATTTTTCATTTGCTCCAGTTTGTACTTTTACTTAAGTAACAGAATTGAATTCTTCCTTCACTGCTAAACATAATGTTAGGATCAGAAGGGTCACTTTGTCAGTTACCCCAGCAACAGAGGAGAATGGGTCAAATGCAGATAACAAAAATTTAGTGAACAGCGCAGATTCAAACAGCGAACTTAAACATAGACATGACCTGGACATATTTTACTCAGACTACTTTTGGCTGGCTGCAGTTTAGTTCTCCACTTCCATATGCTCTTGTGTTAGCCACAAGGACAAAATGATGTTTTTAAGAGGGATTAGAAGGCTTCAAAGAATTATTCATAAATCCAGGCGCTTAAAACAGTCTGAAGAAAATGTAATTAAAGTAATCAGTCTAGTGAAACATTGTAAAGGCAAAATACTGTAAATGGTGAGTCTCTCTCTCTCTTTGCCCCCCTTTCTTCCCCTCTCTCTCTCTCCCTCTCTTTCGCTCCCTCTCTTTGTCTCTCCCTCTCTCCAGCTCCCTCTCTTTGTCTCTACCTCTCGCCAGATCCCCCTCTCTCTCTGTCTCTAACTCTCTCCATCTCCCTCTCTCCCCGCTTCTCTCTCCCTCTTGCTCTCTCTCTGTCTCTCCCTCTCTCCATCTCCCTCACTCCCTCTTCGTCTCCCTCCCTCTCTCAATCTCCCTCTCCCTCTCTCTTTTGCTCTATTTCCCTCTCTCTCTCTCTCCCACCTCTCCCAAAACCTCTCCCTCTCTCTCACTCCCCCTCTACCTCTCTCTCTCCCCCTCTCTATCGCTCCCTCTATCTCTCTTTCTCTGTCTCTCTCATCCCTCTCACTTTTTCTCTCTATCTCTCTGCAAATGACCCGAAAAACATGAAAATAAGATAAAGCTACTGTGGCTACTCTATGAAGTGACATTTGTGTGAGGTCTTTTTCAGTAGTTCTGAGAAACCCTGGGTCAGAGAGAGACAGAGAGAGAAAGAGAGAGAGAGAGAAAGAAATAGAGAGCAGGAGAGAGCTGAGGAGGGAGCTGTAGGAGGTTAGAGCAACATGAATCTGATCCTAATTATTGTGAGACATCTTCCTAGGGGAAAAAAAAAAGAAAACACAAGAAAGAAGAGGTGTTATGGCGAGTAGGAGTGCAAAGATTTAAGTTTGGACATTATGTTAATTCCACACAGGCTTGAGAGCTGCGGGAGGCGTGGGGGAGGAGGAGGAGGCTAGCTCTGGTCTCTGTTGCGATATGGGCACTCTGCACTTCATTTGACTCATCTACAGTAAAACAGGCAGACGTGGGAATAATTTGTATTTGTATTTGTATTGTTTTAAAGATAATTGTATTTTTGTATTATGTGACACATACCACATCTTATGTGGTTGGCTGGAGAGAGAATTCTCCAGTAGATTAAAGTGTGTACAAAATAAATCAAAAGATATATATATATATATATATATATATATATATATATATATATATATATTATATATATGTATGCACATCCATTCACTTTTATATTTTTAATGGTTTATTTTGCACTCTCCATCAGGAAAGTGCTTCCTCACAGAGTGCTGTACTTGCGGTGGACTGCAGTGGGTGGTACAGACGTGGCGTCTCGCTGGGGGCCTATGTGCTCTGTAATAGAGCTGTTATAGGCAATAATTCCCAGTAAACAACACACAGGGGCAATTAGAGCCGCAATGAATCGGCCTTGACTGCGCAGACTCCAATCTACTTTTAAAACAGCTACAGATGTTTGTGCTTTACAAGAAGACAACACTGTACATTCATCAAAGAAACAAAACAAATGTCTATTTTAAATGTGGTTGTTCGTAGCTATGTATGAGAAAGGATGCTGTCTAATACCTCATTTTAAAAGGTGCACTATATGTAGCTTTTCTGTTAGAGGGTCCATCACCTGTTTGTTTCCATGGCGATGTAATGGCTTTGCCGGAGATGCTCCACGGTATATAGTGAACTTATCTACCTTTGCATTTATTCATTTACACATTTTTATTTCTCAAAAGCTCTGGGAAAAACATAATTTGATACTGGGAGCGGTTTCACTTCTCCACAGAACTGGATGAATGCTTAGGCATGACACTTAACCCAGCCCCGGGTTCTGCGCATGATTAGTTTCTTGATGTAAAGCACTTTGAGTGCCTTGAAGATGAAAAAGCGCGGTATAAAACAGTGACCATTTACCATTTAAATGCCACATTGTGAAACATTAAAGCAATAATATCTCCATCAAAAAAGTTACACAGTGCAGCTTTTTGTTGTTTTACCTGTCTATTGTTAGATGGGATATGAATCTATGGGAAAAACTATTTAACATTTAGCAAAATGCAGAATCTGAAATGTGATTGCTCTGATGGGAGTGGTGGTCCCAAAGCTGATGTCTTGCACTAATGCTACAATTATTTATTTTTTTATAAATTTTTTAAACAGCCCAAGGAGGAGTTTAATTGAATGCCTCTAGTGGCAGTCGATAAATGCGTCTGAACTGTGCGACACTTGAGGACGGACAGGACTGATAACACAGTGCAATGATTTGAAAGTGATGGTTCTCAGGAGGCTAAAGTCTATCTATATTTACAGCTGGAAAGTGTCCAAGGGGAGGGGCAAAACCAAAGGACAGTATCACAGCACAGTTAGAGACAATCTATTCTATTTGCAAGAGAAGTGGGCTTGAGAATAAGGACGGCCAGACATTAGGGTCAAGGAGTGGTGTATGGGAAGGGGACGAGGCGTATGGGAGGGGAAAGAGGTCTTTGTAAGGGGAAAGAGGCCTATGGGAGGGGGAAGAGATGTATGGGAGGGGAAAGAGGCCTTTGTAAGGGGAAAGAGGCCTATGGGAGGGTAAAGAGGCCTATGCGAGGGGAAAGAGGCCTATGGGAGGGGGAAGAGATGTATGGGAGGGGAAAGAGGCCTATGGGAGGGGAAAGAGGCCTATGGGAGGGGAAAGAGGCCTATGGGAGGGGAAAGAGGCCTATGCGAGGGGGAAGAGGCCTATGGGAGGGGAAAGAGGCTTATGGGAGGGGGAAGAGGCCTATGGGAGGGGAAAGAGGCTTATGGGAGGGGGAAGAGGCCTATGGGATGGGAAAGAGGCCTATGGGAGGGGAAAGAGGCCTATGGGAGGGGAAAGAGGCTTATGGGAGGGGGAAGAGGCCTATGGGAGGGGAAAGAGGCGTAAGGGAAGGGGACAAGGCATATGGGAGGGGGAAGAGACTTATGGGAGGGGGGTAACTTTGTACTTGAAAAGTTTCTAGGCTATTATTTATATCTTGGAAATTAATTAATTAATGTAGGAAAGGAAAAATGTATGTTTAAGCATTACAGTTTCCATGCAGCATGACATACCAATACTGTACGCTCATTTTACTGGGTACTATTCAATAAAACCTATATGGTATAGCTTTATATAGAAATAGATTATACGAAGGTTCAGCAATATTTTTTTTCCACCTAGATCTTTTTCATATCTTTTTCTGAATAGCTTTATAAGAGAAAGTGTAAAATAGTAAATGCATTTCTATATGGCGCTCCAGCTTCTAAGCTCAAAGCTCTTTACATCAAGGAACTACTCACCCATTCACACATACATTCACACACACATTCATACACCAGTGTACACAGACACTGGGGGTGAAATGGATTAAGTGTTTTGCCCAAGGACACAATGACAGTATTCTCCTGTGGGATCTGGAATCACACCATCAACCCACGAACCGCTCTACCAGTGAGAGCGGGTTTGAAATCGCCAACCTTCGGTGGACAAACACTCAGCTGAGCTACTACTGCCCCTCACTGAACAGCAGAGGTATATTTGCAGTTGTAGTGGTACTTCAAATTCATTACTTTGATTCAAGGTTCAAGTTATAGAAATATTATTTCTGATGCCCTTGAAACCAAGGTAACAACACATACATCAGTGCATTTTGAATATCTAACATCACTTCAGGGCTTATAAGGAGCTCCTCATACGGCTGTGTTTTCTTAGCTCAAGTTAACAGTAAATTAGGGCTCTCGCAGTCAAATCAAAATCACAATCTGAATGGAGACTGCACTGTTTGAAGCAGCATCATTTCCTCCACAAACACAATATCCTGTCCTATTCTGCTGATCTAGTTTAGATTAGTACAAACATGTTCTGAAATGTGATTCTTGCATTAGTTTGCTAGTTCAGATTTCAGTCTTTTTTGTCAATTCTTCTGGACACATTTAAAATGTGAACATAAACAAAATCCTATTTTTAAAACACAAATCTTATCATAATTGCAATGCTTGCAGAAAACTTGAATTATATTATTTTCCCCAAAACTTTCAACCGTACAATTTGGATTTGAATATCTGCAAAGTAGGCCTACCACACATTTCTGAGTCTTCCAAAAACTGTGTGCGGTGACGAGTGAGAGACATTGCAGGGTAGGGGGTGGTTCCTCTGCATGAAATTTGGGCGGAGCTTGCAAGGGGGCTGGAGGAAGCTTGATCAAAGCCTATATTTTGAAATCACTTACTTCTCCATTAGTTTGATTAATGGGGCCAGGCAGTCCGTCAGACAGTGGCAAGGGCCTTGAAAAATGATGCAATTACAGCATTTTGAATAGAGGGCTGAAAAGGCACGTTTGAAAGGGGGATCGGCAGGAGATTCTGTGGTGCGTCCTGGACATGCGAGCGGCTCCTCTCCATCTATCTATCTGCCCCCCACAGCCAGCCCTCCTCCTCCAGCGCTCCATCCATAACTGCATGCCTTGCTGGCCCCTCCTCCCTCTATACATTGTGATTAATATGTATGTCCTACCCTAATATCTACAGTACTCTACAGCCCCTGTATGCATGTGCACCTTTAGTAATACTAATATTTCCACAAACAGCCATCAGCGGCACCAACACGAGGTTATGTAAGCACTCCAACGATAATAGAAAAGTCTCAAGTGCCACTTACCAAGATGGTACAATGGCACATCCAGGCTTAAATACTTGTACCACATAATTGAGATGGAATCATTAGCTGACAACACAGAGGATGACATTCATGCCATGTAAGAGCACGAAGATGTAGACTTACGTCAAATCTGTGCTCAAGTAAATGTTATTTTCAAGTATACATGCTTTTGTTACTTCAACACAACTTCTGCTTAAGCACAGTTACTTTTCTTGTGTAATTTTCAAATAAAATGAGTAGATTTCTGACACTATACTTTTACTCCAACTTGAGAGCCATTTTGCAGTGTAACAGTACTTTTTTGGTAAAGTATTGGAGAGCTACAGCAGGTACTGTAACCAACTGCCAAAGCTTTATGTTGAGTTGTTGTTTACTGTATTCTTGGCATCATAATTTGTAAATAGGGTTAGACCTTTATAAGTAGTTTCACTTCAGCCTAAATTTTAGATGTTTCCTTCATTATGTCCAAACTGTAAATAGGTAAATTTTACTTCAGTAGTAGTTTCCCCACAGTACTTATACTTATGACTTATTATACTAATTTCTTTGACCATCCCTTTGCAATTCTACTCCAATAATATGACAGTACTCTTAGTAATATGACAGTACTCTTAGTATAAAGAGTAATATATCAGTATAACACTGATATATTACTGAAGTAAATATAGACAATAAATGATAATATTTAAAGTACACAATAACCCAAGAGCAGATTTAAACCACAAAAACTATTCTTAATGTACAATGTGTTAAAACAATCATGAGCTGCAATAGATAAACAGCAGAATGAAACACTTTAGTCATTAGTTTGCATCTGTAATGAGTCATACAAGTTATCAATTCGACCTTTTATGGCTTAAATCTGATCATATAGAAAAAAGATAACCAGAAATGTCCCATCATTGCAAAGAAAAAATACACACAATAAATACTGACCCCCAAAAAACTATAGTTCCATCTTTCACAACTCTACTGGTACTTAACTTATAAATCTTTCCTGGACATTACCACAGTCCGGTACACATTTTAGGTAATAATAAGAAGAAGAACAAAAATAAGGTCTCTGTGTTACCATGGGAACCTGCACTGTGTTTGTCTACTACACCACAGTGTGACCAACCGCCCCGTACTGAGTGTAAATGAGGTGTTACTGTTCCTCTTTTGTCGCTACTTCCAAATGACTCCTTCACTATTTAGGCCTTAGTGCAGACATGGTGTGGTCCTGACATATCTCTGTAATTGCTGGACCTGACACAAACTTCACCGTCTTCTCTGTCAGCAAAAATAAACAAAAGAAAGTGAAATAATCTTTTCAGAAAAGCTTAAGAAAGTGGTGCCATTATTCAAGCACAAAGATGTGATTGTTGTCACTTGAAAGACCTGCAAGCCGCAACATTAATATGGCTGACAGTTTGTGGAGCTCTGCCAGAACTGTCACGATACTAACATTTCAAACTCAATTTCGATACTAAGGAAAAGGCTAGATCAGGGGTCGGTAACCTTTAACACCTTTAACATCTACCTTGATACAGTGGACCATTCAGTCCTTCTGTCCCGGCTAAACCACCATGTTGGCATTTGCGGTGCAGCACTTGAGTGGTTCACCTCATACCTGACCAAAAGGACCTTTTCAGTACAGATAGGTGAATTATCATCCTCTACTGCTTCCCTGTTTTGTGGAGTACCCCAGGGTTCCATTCTTGGGCCTGTCCTGTTTTCACTCTATATGCTGCCCCTGGGGTCAATTATAGCCAAGTACAAGCTTGCGTTCCACTGCTACGCAGATGATATTCAGATTTATTTACCTGTAATGTCAAGGAAACATGACGCGCTTGAATCGTTGTTCAAATGTATTGCAGATATCAAGTTGTGGTTAGGACAAAATTTTCTGCATTTAAATGAAGAAAAAACAGAATATATTTTGTTTGGTGATTCTGCTCCTTAAATCTTGGCTCACTGACCTCAAGGCTCAGACCAACTGCTAAAAATCTCGGGGTCATTCTTGACAACGCTTTTAAATTTGACAAACAAATTGACAGCGTGGTCAGAGCAAGCTTTTTTCAACTGCGTCTTTTAACAAAAGTTAAGCCATTTTTAAATCGCAATGATCTTGAGAAAACAATTCATGCTTTTATCAGCTCTAGAATAGATTATTGTAACTCACTTTATGTTGGTGTCTCTCAGTCGTCCCTGAGTTGCCTCCAACTTGTGCAAAATGCTGCAGCACGATTTTTAACCAACACATCCAGACGCCAACACATCACCCCAGTCCTTTATTCACTCCATTGGCTTCCTGTTTCTTTTAGAGTTGATTTTAAAATTTTACTTTTTGTTTTTAAAGTTCTTAATGGCCTCGCCCCGCCCTACCTGGCTGAACTGTTGGTCCGAAATCCAAACCGGGCCTTGAGGTCATCGAATCAACTCCTTTTGGAAGTTCCGAAAACTAAATACAAACACTGGGGTGATCGGGCTTTCTCTGTTGCTGGGCCCAAACTCTGGAACAAATTGCCTCCTGATATGCGCACCATTACTGACTTTGGTCTTTTTAAATCCAGGCTTAAAACATATTTATTCAGACTGGCTTTCAACACTTAATGTTGTGATATATTATCATTATTTATAATTTGTTATATTAATGTACCTTATTCTGTTTTATTCTCCTATTTTACTGTTTTAGTATGATTTTAACTTGTTTTAATTTGATTTTACTGGAAAGCACTTTGGTCACCTTGAGTGTTGTAAAGTGCTCTATAAATAAACGTTGATTGATTGATTGATCTAAAGAGACATTTGGAGCTGGTTTTCACAAAAAAAGAAAAAGAAAAAACTCTGGGAGCCGCAAATACTTTTTGACATCTAAAATGAAGGTAAAACTATATATATATATATATATATATATATATATATATATATATATATATATATATATATATATATATATATATATATATATATATATATATATATATATATATATATATATATATATATATATATATATATATATATATATATATATATATATATATATATATATATATATATAAAATAGTTTTACCTTCACACTTTGTTTAAACAACTGTAGGGTGTTTCTTATGAAATTATGAAATCCATGAAGTGCTACAGAGACTTCTGCTCCATCTTTAAGCTGTCATCTGTGAGGCATGAGCGGTGTTTGTTTTGTTTTGGCGGAATACCGATTTCTGTGAGTGTGACGCTTGTTTTGAGCAACGAAAAAAAAAAAAATCTAATTTATTTGAATACTTCAAGATCACACTGTTCTTCCAATTTAAACTACAATAAAAAAAAAAAAAAAAAAAAAAATAAAAAAAACTAACACAAATAAAATACACTTCAATTATATACTTATACAGTTTAAGGATGAAAGAGCCAGTTCCAGAGCCGCGGCTTGCCAACCCCTGGGCTAGATACTTGATACCAATGTTGATACCTCTTAGACAATACAATATAATTTTCAGTACAAAATAATAGTGCAAGTACAAGTTACAATGTGGGTCTATACTAGTGCTGAGACAGTTCAAGCTCTAAAACTGGAGTCTGTTTTTCATGGACATCGCAGCAGTCTGGTGAACTTTTCAGTTAATAAGAATAAGAAGAATAAAATAACCCATGCAAACCTGCACTGTGTTTGTCAACTGCACCACAGTGTGACCAACCGCCCCGTACTGAGTGTAAATGAGGTGTAACTGTTCCTGTTTTATTACTACAGCCAGATCACACCTTTACTATTTGGGCCTTAGTGCAGACATGGTGTAGTCCTGTTTTGGCCTAAAATATTCCCCAGCATTTTCCAGTACAGATATTTTCCAGCACAATACATATCACATTAGATTATAACCCCATGACGCAAGTATTTATGATATTCAATCTAAAAAGCTATTTCATTCTGATTTCATTATCATTTGTAATCATGCTTTCTTGTATCCGGGGGACAATCTGCTTACTTTGGCTGTGTTTTTGCGAGACCGCGTGGGCAGCAGGACTGAGGACACCAAGTACCAAATCTCTTAGTCGCATCCACGTTAAACTAATGAGCTCCATTACTTCTGTACAATGACAGGGAAGCGTTCAGATAACAGGCCGAATGAGCTGAGGGAGACGGTAATGCCTTTGAGCCTGCAAGCCAAATCCAACCACAAGTCAGGGCTCTCTTGTCAAACTCTTTATTATTATTCTTGGTATTGGGGTTTTTCACTGTTGGAAAGGCCAGTGCGAGTTCACCTTTGGCTTGTGTGGTTTTTTAAATGCCACCTGGCCAGGAGTTTAGAATAAGTTGTTTCGGCGTTTCAGATGGAGACAGTAATGAGAGGAGAAATGTCTAACTGCTGGCTAGAAAAAGATAAATTACATCTAAGTCCAAAAAGGTTGTGTTAGAAGATTTTGAAACTTAAGAATATTCAGGCCAGCAGCAAACCTTAAATTACATATATCACACAAAACTGACTCATGTGAGCTTTAAGTCATGTTCTAATGCTGTTCCCTCCTCAAAAACAGACCTGGAGTGTTTCATTCACACATGTTTGAGTTACACTTTATTATTAGTCTGTAACATCTCCAAAGCTCAAAATGCTCCGTTTCACTTTGTGATGTCCTGAAGTGGTAGTTTTTCAAGTTAACAGCTGAATAACATGATATTTTTGAAACCTACATGTGCTACTTACTTTACTCTTTCAAATATTTGCATATAAGTACAGAGCTGTGGGCAGTGGGCAGGGATAAGGGGTAGGTGAAAACAAGAATTTTGAGTGAGATAATGGTGAGAGAACAAGGTTTAAGAGGTTAAAAGATCATAAAAGTTGACTTTCCATAATATGTTTTCTTTAAGACAAATGAGACATTGGTTGATAAGCACAATGCATTTTCTTCAGTGGTGGAAAAAGTACTTGGCTTTGTTACTTAATAAAAGTACAGACACTGGAGCAAAATAATACTCAAGTTAAAGTATCTGCTTTTCTTTGTATCTTTTTGCTTTCTCAAATTATGAATGTGTTAAAACTAAACCCCTCAGCCTGTAGATCTCAGACAATAATAAATAAAAAAATACTTTTACTTTTCAGTCCTGTTCAAAAATTAAGTTGAGTAGAAAGTACATATAGTGATCTCAAATGTAGTGAAGTAAAAATTTAAAATGTACGCAAGTAAAGTACACATACCTAAAATGTGTACTTTAGTATAGTACTTCACTACTTTTACTTCGTTACCTTTCCAACACTGGTTTTCTGTCTGGTGATTAGTGATAAGTTGTTATAATTATTTCACAAAAGTACAAAATGGATTCCTGCCTGTCCTTTAGCCACATATCACTGCAGAAGTCACCACAAGAAGAAGACAAATAATAGGTAGAGGCCAGTAGTATTATTTTTGCCCAAATTGTGTTAACCCAGTGCAGTACCACTGTGAAAACGCTGTGCTAGCACTGAACCAATATTATTTTAGGGTTATTGGCTGTAACCGACGTGAGGCAGAGCAAAGCTAAAAAGCCTGTTAAATAAAAAATGTCATTTGCACAATGTCGTGTTCACCGTCAGACACCAAATGGAATTTAAATTTTGATTTAATGGAAGACATTTTGTTCTGCAAATAACTGGCACCCGGGTTCACATTAAATACATGGTGATAAGTGTTGTCATAATAAATGTACGTACTAAGCCCCTATGGGCTCATTTACACAGAAGCATTTACAGTGATTCTCTCCAGAGAGCATTTTTATTTTAACTACAAAAATCACTTTTCATTTGACACTCCTCATGCACAGCCCATCCACTAAAGCAATTTGGGCTGCCCACGGACCTCCTACCAACTCCTGGAAAGCCACTCATTTTATTTTTTTTTCATTTTCTGTCTCGTTCTCTCTCGCTCCATCTCTCCGCCTTCACCAGTGTGCCAGTGATTACCTGTTGCAGAAGTAATGGCTTTATTGGAAAACCGCAGTAGAAACATGAATATGGAAATGCAGGGACTGGGACATGCTCTGAGTCCCAGCTGTAAATGCTAAGACAGACATTTATTAACAGGAACATTTATATGTGTTGTAAGTATTACTGAGCGATATGACAATGAAATGAATCACAGTATTTTTACTCTTACTGAGCAATTTCCCTTTTTGAATTTTTTTTTAAAAACAAAATGGCTTTCAATATTGATTTCATGAACACAGAAGACAGATGTAATCAGTACACCTGAACACAAAAAAAAGGCAGTTTTCTTAATTCAAAGTGGGAACTTCAGACCACATGCTTTTACTAATAAAGAATTGGTTACAGACCTCACAATGAAAAACAACTCATCTTTTTTCAGACTGAGGTTTAATTTTGTTTTCAGACAGTTTCGACTGCTCACTAGCGCCTCAGAGTGGTCATGTGATGCTGCTGTGACCCATCTGGTCAGCTGATTTAAATAGGTATGGCACTGTCTTCCTACTGGTGGAGGCAGGACGGCAGCGCCATCTGCAGTCTGACTTCTGCAGAACAGTACCCCAGGTGTGTGAGAGTAAAAAGGCCCCTTGTCCCCGTTTAAAGTCCCACGGGCACATTTCTGTATTACCATTGCCTTCTTAATCCAGCGATGATGTTTGAAAATGAACTAAGCCTTGGTCTGAAAGAAGAATCTATTAAAATAAATTGTCGGAAGGCCAGATGAACCTCAGTGGACTAAAAATACTTAAACTGATCATTGATGAAATGATCTCAATCTCCATCTTGATTAAAATTCGATTAACTGCCGAGCTCTAACTGTGAGCCATAGTGAAACAAATCTATGTGAAGGTGCAGTAATATCTCACTCTGATGATTTGGTTATGTTTTGGAGAATAACAAATATTTAATAAAAACAAGCTAAAAACAGCTCTTTAATTTGATGCGCTAAAAAGCTGTATGTGTGTACTGTGGGCGTTTACAGACCAGAGAGGCACACTTCAAAGGTACATCTGAATATGCATAAGCTCAACACGGCATGCACTGTACCAAAACAAGAGAAGACTCAATGGAAAAGAAGTGTGATGTTAAACACCAAACACAGGGGGGAATAGAAAATAGCATTTGAATATAGAAATTCTGGTGAAAATAACTGCAGCTGCTTGTGTTACTTATTCTGCCTTTCTCTGGTTTATGGTTAATATCTGTAATTACTGGACCTTTCCACATGACAAAAAAATAAACTGACACAAAGTTCACCGTCTTCTCTGTCAGCAAATATAAACAAAAGAAAGTGAAATAATCTTTTCAGAAAAGCTTGAGAAATTGGTGCCATTATTCAAGCACAAAGATGTGATTGTTGTCACTTGAAAGACCTGCAAGTCGCAACATTAATATGGCTGACAAAGTTTGTGGAACTCTGCCAGTGCTGTAACGATATTAAACATTTCAAACTTGAGTTCGATACTAAGGAAAAGGCTAGATACTCAATGCCAATTTTGATGCCACGATGAAAAAATAAATAAAAATTGCACATTTAGACAATACAATATGATTTTCAGTAGAAAATAATAGTGCAAATACAAGTTACCATGTGGGTGCTGAGA
The DNA here is from genome assembly GCF_009829125.3 of Periophthalmus magnuspinnatus. NCBI lineage: Eukaryota > Metazoa > Chordata > Actinopteri > Gobiiformes > Gobiidae > Periophthalmus > Periophthalmus magnuspinnatus. The sequence goes on along the minus strand of NC_047140.1, from coordinate 981,965 downwards.
AAGTTCAAGATTACTATAAAACTATTCAAGAATTAAAATTTTGTGTGCTTATGCTTATGGGATTTTTTTTTTTTTTCCAGTGTCAAGACTTGTTAAATTGAAAAATAAGTAAAACTACAAGTATAGGTAAAAAAAAACTAAAAAACAAGATTGTGCAGATTTGGGGGTTTTATAAAGCTTCAAATGTAGTGATTTTGATAAAGATTTTGCTGAATTCAATCAATATTTTTTTTTTCCAGATGTATTTATTTGTTTTGTTTGTTTGCTCAAATTCTGAACGTGTTAAAAATAAACCCTCAGCCTTTTCAGCAGGTCTCAAACTATAATAAAAAATACTTTTACTTTTCAGTCCTGTTCGAAAATGTAGTGGAGTAGAAAGTACAGATACTGCTTAAATGTAATGAAATAGGCACCTAAAATTTGTACTTAAATATACTACTTGACTGTTTTTACTTTGTCATGTTCCACCATTGCTACTAGTATCAGATTGATATTTGATACTTTTGATAAACCCAACCCATTTTAATGATAAGGACAACATTAATGCATCATATACAGTATTTGGACACATTTGACACAAGCAAACACATTTCATTTACACATAACTCTGTACTTTTCATTATACTGTTATTTATTACTGTGATATGCCTTCTACTACTACAACAGGGATATAAACTTTCTTGGGAAACATTCAAAAATGCACACAAGCTGCCCGGTTCAACAGTACAGCACAACAATCAGCTGTATACAATGACTCGATTCAGGTAAAGCAGGGCCACAAGGACACCTGGTGGCATTTCTATTCCCTCCACTGGGGCGGCTGCACTTTAATTGAACATTTTCTCCAGAGCTCCAGCCCTCTGATAGGCCACCTTCTGGTTACCTACTGTATACTTGTTTTCTGAGCGGTTGGCTTTGCAATTACCCTTATAACTCGCACTGTATTTTGAGCCAGCCTCTTGGGAATTGGGCAATATTCCGGAGCCCAGAGCAACAATTTCACAGACACAAAACTTTCCGACATTACTATGGGATTTGTGTATAATTGCATCTGGTATTATGCAGCAGGAAGGCATAGTTACAACACGATATGAGGCTATTAGCACTTACACACAAAGTAACTGCGGTATATGCAAGTCAGTATGAAGGTTAGACATTTTACTCAAAGATGAAAAGTCTGTTAGTAGCAAGCAAAGGTAATTATGAGGTGCTAATGAACAGGATTATAATTACAGGTTTTAAGGAGCATTTTTGGACAGTTCCATAATAGAGGAGTACTTCATTTAGTAGATTAACGCCCTGGCATGAATACAAAATGAAATTACTAATGTAAAAGTAACAATATGTCTTTTTTTTTTTTGTTTCTTTTTTTTTTTTTAGAACAGACAGATTAACAAGTAATGTATTGGCAGAGGTAAGCTACTTCATTCAGTCCTCTACTAATAGCAATGATGCATTCAGATATATTATAGAAAAAATGATATTCATTTGGGGTTGGGGCCATCTAAAAATGATTATTTACTCTTGCTCCTGAATGTCTCATACTGTTTTTTTATTTTTATTTTACATAGTTACTTATATGTATCAGTTCTGTATATTAATTGAATAAATACGTTATTTGCAGTGTTGTAATGTAACAAAGTAAAAGTAGTACTGTCTTTTAGGCATCTGTACTTTGGATATATTTCACTTTTACTTCACTACATTTGAGAGCAGGTATCTGTACTTTCTATTCCACTACATTTTTGGACAGGACTAAAAAGTAAAAGTAGTTTCATTATCGTGTGAGGCAGGACCGGCCCAGACTATAAGCAGACTAAGCAGCTGATTAGGGTCCCAATGCCAGCAGAGGGCCCCCAAGAGCCCAAACATTTATATTGAAAATAATAGAAAATAATATATCAAGTCTCCCTGATCCCGGGGGAGGTTGGAGACATGGACTCCGAGTGGGCCATGTTCTCCACCTCTATTGTCGATGCGGCTGCTCGTAGCTGTGGTCGTAAGGTCTGTGGTGCTTGTCGCGGCGGCAATCCCCGAACCCGGTGGTGGACACCGGAAGTAAGGGATGCCGTCAAGCTGAAGAAGGAGTCCTATCGAGCCTTGTTGGCTCGTGGGACTCCTGAGGCAGCTGATGAGTACCGACGGGCCAAGCGTGCCGCGGCTCGGGCAGTCACAGAGGCAAAAACTCGGGGTTGGGAGGAGTTCGGGGAGGCCATGGAGGAGGACTATCGGACGGCCTCAAAGAGATTCTGGCAAACCGTCCGACGCCTCAGGAGGGGAAAGCAGTGCTTCACCAACACTGTTTACAGTGCGGGTGGAGAGCTGCTGACCTCGACTGGGGATGTTGTTGGGCGGTGGAAGGAATACTTTGAGGATCTCCTCAATCCCACTGTCACGTCTTCCGAGGAGGAAGCAGAAACTGGGGACCCAGAGGCGGACTCGTCCATCACCCTGGCTGAAGTCACTGAGGTGGTTGGCAAGCTCCTCGGTGGCAAGGCTCCGGGGGTGGACGAGATCCGTCCTGAGTACCTCAAGTCTCTGGATGTTGTGGGACTGTCTTGGCTGACACGTCTCTGCAACATCGCGTGGCAGTCGGGGACAGTACCTGTGGAATGGCAGACCGGGGTGGTGGTCCCTCTGTATAAGAAGGGGGACCGGAGGGTGTGTTCCAATTACAGGGGAATCACACTCCTCAGCCTTCCCGGTAAGGTCTATTCCAGGGTACTGGAGAGGAGAATCCGACCGATAGTCGAACCTCGGATTCAGGAGGAGCAGTGTGGTTTTCGTCCTGGTCGTGGAACACTGGACCAGCTCTATACTCTCCATCGGGTCCTCGAGGGCTCATGGGAGTATGCCCAACCAGTCCACATGTGTTTTGTGGATCTGGAGAAGGCATTCGACCGTGTCCCTCGTGGTGTCCTTTGGGGGGTGCTCTGGGAGTATGGGGTCCGGGGCTCTTTGCTAAGGGCTGTCCGGTCCCTGTATGACCGGAGCAGGAGCTGTGTTCGCATTGCCGGCAGTAAGTCAGACCTGTTCCCGGTGCATGTTGGACTCCGCCAGGGCTGCCCTTTGTCACCGGTTCTGTTCATTATATTTATGGACAGAATTTCTAGGCGCAGCCAGGGGCCGGAGGGGGCCTGGTTTGGGAACCACAGGATTTCATCTCTGCTGTTTGCAGATGATGTTGTCCTGATGGCTTCTTCGAGCCAGGACCTGCAGCAGGCACTGGGGCGGTTTGCAGCCGAGTGTGAAGCGGCTGGGATGAGAATCAGCTCCTCCAAATCCGAGGCCATGGTTCTCGACCGGAAAAAGGTGGTTTGCTCTCTCCGGGTGGGTGGTGAGTCTCTGCCCCAAGTGGAGGAGTTCAAGTATCTCGGGGTCTTGTTCACGAGTGAGGGAAGGATGGAGCGGGAGATTGACAGGCGGATCGGTGCAGCGTCTGCAGTGATGCGGTCGCTGTATCGGTCCGTTGTGGTAAAGAAGGAGCTGAGCCGGAAGGCGAAGCTCTCGATTTACCGGTCAATCTACGTTCCTACCCTCACCTATGGTCATGAGCTTTGGGTAATGACCGAAAGGACAAGATCGCGGATACAAGCGGCTGAAATGGGCTTCCTCCGCAGAGTGGCCAGGCGCACCCTTAGGGATAGGGTGAGGAGCTCGGTCACACGGGAGGAGCTCGGAGTAGAGCCGCTGCTCCTACACGTTGAGAGGAACCAGCTGAGGTGGCTCGGGCATCTGCTCAGGATGCCTCCTGGACGCCTCCCTAGGGAGGTGTTCTGGGCATGTCCCACCGGGAGGAGGCCCCGGGGAAGACCCAGGACACGCTGGAGGGACTATGTCTCTCGGCTGGCCTGGGAACGCCTTGGGGTCCCACCGGAGGAGCTGGAGGACGTGTCCGGGGTGAGGGAAGTCTGGGAGTCCCTGCTTAGACTGCTGCCCCCGCGACCCAGCCCCGGATAAGCGGAAGAAAATGGATGGATGGATATATCAAGTTTTACTGGACACAGGTCTTGTGTGTTTACAGCAGCCTAAATATCTCTCTCAAACAATTACATTTGTTTTATATCTATAGTAGCAAAATATCTACTGCTGCTACATGTGTTTTTGAGCCGGCCAGAGGTGAGGGCAGCTATGTGTTTACGCCAGTGCAAGAACTCTTTATAATGTAAATGTAAGCCCACTGTCCAACTGGAACACATTCAAATCCAACAGAGACTTGTCCAGAATTTCAAAATTCTTGAGTCCCCACTGCCTTATATGTTTGTCTGCTGTTGTTATGACTGTGGTATCTGTGACATTCTGGATGTTTTCAGTCTGATGTTGGTCATATGGTCATATAAATACAATTACAATTAGTCAAGGTGATGAAAGCAGAGTCATAATGTTGTCAAACATGAATCACTAATAGCTGAGCCAGGAGGCATCCTGGAATAAAAAGGAAAAAAAAATAATTCAATTGTTTCTATTGAACAAAATTCAGCACAAATTTGATCAAAATCACTACATTTAAAACCTTATTAGATGTCAAAAGATATGTCAGAAAATTCACAAAATCAACAAAATTGAGTACTTCATAAAAAATGTGTTTAAATGTAACACGCTTTATTATTAAATCCAACAGTATATTATTTTGCACATAATTACCACCCAAAATAACCCTTGAGTATTTTGGGATGGCGAGGCAAAGCTGTGCTATTTCCAGTCATTGTGTTGCTGCTGTTACAGTGTGCGCTGCTGCTCCAGAGGTCAGTGGATAAATGAGAGAGGCTGCGCTGGTCGCCTTTATCAGATGAGGCATTTCCCACACCAGGAAGTTCAGATTACTCAAGAGTTTTACAGTTTCACAAATGCTGACGTGTAAAACCCATAATCACATGCATCTATCACACGTTATCACTGTCTGTCTCCACCAGCGGGATGTGTGGGCAGCTGCTTCCAGACATGTTTAGTTCAAATGTCCACGCAAATACCTCAAAAATATGAGTCAGTCAACATACACCAGAAAGAAGTCAAGTTTTCTGGTGGAGGAGATTTTACCTGCTAGTTTTGTGAAAATGGAAATGTTTTGTGGACCATTCCAGATGAAACTACATCCTGGAGAATAGATTATTTAGGATACACCATCAAAAACGTACACAGAGCCCCTAGTGTGACAGTAACACAGTTGTTAGAGTGTTTGTCCACTGATCCGAAGGTTGGGGGTTCAGGTGAATGCTTCCGTTGTGTCCTTGGGCAAGACACTTTACCCACCTCTCCCCCAGTCTCTGTGTACACTGGTGTGTGAATGTGTGTGGTTCCTTGATGTAAAGTGCTTTGAGTGTCTTGATGGTGGGAAAGCGCTATAAAAACATGGCCATTTTACCATTTTAATAAATTATTGCTATACTATTACTAATAGGTACATGTTTACCAGTGTCAGTGGTTCTACCTGATACCAGATATACACCTTTGTCATAGTAATTCAAACAAAATACTCTATCTTTCATTTGGTCAAAAGGGTTAGTCTGCACGTTATCATCGACCAGAATTTTTTACTGCACTACATTTAAGAGCAGTATCTGTACTTTCTACTCCACCACATTTTTTAACAGGACTGAAAAGTAAAAGTACTTTTCATATGATTTGAGGAGTTATTTTTTTTCCATGTTCGCAATAATAATGATGTCGACCGACACCCACCTGCTTTTTGTAACGGAACAAAAAGCAGGTGGGTGGGGACTATTGCTAATACATACATGGAGGTGGTATAACTACCTCATCTTCAGTTACTCATAAACATGAACCTAACTAAAGTTTTGGAGCACATCTACAAAGGCTGTGCAAGTAGCACCGAAGGTTACACCACTACAGCCCATACAAGATGAGGTTCCACTCACGAAAATAACCCTCTCTTGATTCAATTTGGAAGTGTAGTGCTTTTTATCATGCTCAATCTGCTAAGGTCAGTACTGTTGAACGCATAAATAACATAATGACACTGAGTTAGCACCATTTACATAGTGGCCCTTGTCCCTGTCCACATACTAAAAAGTTCAGTTCTTTGCAGCGTAAGGGTCCAAGAGGTATGAGGGCACTAACTGGGCCACCTGTGATGACAAGTAAAGGTCAGAGGTGATGGATGTCACATGCGCATGTGACTATCTGGGGATGTGTTTAAGCCAGTACAACAACACTGGTTTTGATGAAGGCTTCAATGACATTTGCTATTTCAGTGTGCAGACTCCTACACTGACTATGCACTGCACCACTGAGGGCAAACCTACTACCCATGTACCCTATTACCCATGTACCCTATAACCCATGTGCCCCATTACCCATGTATCCTATTACCCATGTACCCTATTACCCATATACCCTATTACCCATGTACCCTATTACCCATGTACCCTATTACCCATGTACCCTATTACCCATATACCCTATTACCCATGTGCCCCAGATCTGTGAAGAACCGAACCTGAATTTAACTGTTTTTCAAGCATTGATAAGTTTTTGAGCATTGATAACACATCCAGCCATGTTCTTCTGCTTATCCAGGGCTGGGTCGCGAGGGCAGCACTTCCTTCACCCCAGACACTTCCTCCAGCTTCTCTGATAGGACCTCAGGCATTGATAAATAAATGTATGATAAGTTACACTGTGCAAACACTTACAAAAACAATTTAAAGGCTGAAATTTGATCTGAAAACTTTTAAAATGTCATATCCAGGTCGCTTTAATATTAGATGTGCAGTCCCGTCTTAAGGTCATGTGATTTTGACTTTGCCTGCTGTTGTATGTCTAATATATCAGTATGCTGCTGATTGCTGCTGTCAGAGCCATCAACCCTGTGCATTATGTTAAAACACCCTCCAGCTGTGTCCTGTCACCACGGCAACCATCAGCCTCGTCACTAACACAATGCTGAAGTTCCTCCTTTTTTCTCCCAGCACTTTTAATACTGTCTGACACTGACAAATGCTGTAGGATAAGCCGCCACCTCGCACGCACCGCAGGTTTAATTCTCTCCTATTACTTATGAAAAGCCAAATTATTTATGAAAAGCCCTTTAAATTCAGCAGATGATTCATATTTGAGCAAGTAATAACAATCCATCACCCAAAGAGCTTGCCAACTTGCCCCGTTTCAATTTGAACACTGGAGTTTGAATATACAAGAGCTGGGCGTGATTATTGTGCCTGCCTGTGAAAAATGTAACACAAGAGGAGGGACTGTTTTGATTATTTTTAGCTCTTTTTTACAGTGTGAGTTAAAAGGCTCAAAAGTTCTTGAGAGATTTGCAGAAAGTCAACCAATGATCAAAGTGATTATACTACTGAATTAATTGTGTTTTATATGTCACTGGGAAATATCCTCTAAGCGTCACATCTGGTTTTGACCCGAGGTAGAAGTGACCTATTGCAGGTATTCAGTATAAAACTATAACATAAATCATTATTTTATATTTTGTTTACTGTAAACCACATTATTTTTCAAAAAAGGCTAAAACACTCTATTCAAAACTGCTGAACTGGAGCTGCTCTGCCTCTTCTCACTGTTTCACCTGAGCATGTTCATGTTTATTTATTTACACGTAGTCATTTTGTTGAACTTTTTTTTTTTAACTCTATATGATCAGGATCTACATTTTTTTGTATAATTCCCAATAAGTACAGAGAAATGGGCAGAGACAGGGGGTAGGTGAAACTGGAGATTATCTGAGCACTCAAGCCTCAAATGCAATGAAGGATTACTCAAATATTCATGAATCTAAAAACAACTTTAAGCGAACAGTAAAGGAGCACGGATATAACATGTTTAAAAGCTCATGAAAATCTATTTTGCATCATTTAATGGGGAAAACAAAAGTATCGAGAGGAAACCCACCCAGACACAAGGAGAACATGCAAACTCCATGTAAAACTGGCCCAGTAGACCTCTCACAACAATTACTAAATCGACTTCAATATATGACAGATGGAACAGTTATTTTTGGGGTCAGTATTTATCATGGGGATTTCGTTGTACAAGTGGTGAACTTTGTGTTATTTTTCTGTTCCATGGTCAGATTTGAGCTGTAGAAGTTAAAATAAATCACTTTTATAGCTTTAACTAAAGTGTTTCATTCAGCTGTTTATTTATTGCAGTGTGTTTTCTTTTTCAGTGTTGTAGATTTAGAATAGTTTTCTGCAGATAAGCCCATTTGAGGAGCATCGTGTCAGTGCCATAAATGTGTTTCAGTATTATCATTCATCGTCAGTAATATATCTTACTTCAAAATGTGTTATCACCACAGCCCTATGGCCCAGCCCAGGAACGCTCACCCCATCATGTGTCAGATATCAAATGAAGAACATGAACATGATAAGTCAAAGTACTTACTAAGTTAAAACACTTAACATCCAATCAGTAAAATCTGAACTTTTGCCGAGCGTTAATGCCAGAACTTTCCCCACAGATAGCAATCGATCATTGACACAACAGACCCAGCATTTATTATGATCTGTCACGTTGCAGGATTTTTTCATCACACAAAGTAATTAATGTCTTCTTGGTGCCTGCATGGTTCATGGTAATAACACTTTACTTTTAATGGAGAATAATGGCATTGAATTTAATCACAGGCGAGTCCATTATTTTACCTTCACAACAAATTCTCCCCCCTTATACTTACACTATAGAAGTACTACGTTTTATGTGCCACTTAGGTACGATCTCCCCATTATCGCCGCTATTCCCTTGGTGTGAAATTACTGAACTGTTGAAATCTGTACCGTAATGCATCTGTCAGAGGGGCATGCAGAACAACAACACAACCAGAACACAACCACAGTATTACGTTAAAAGACTGAAGAAAAAAAAACAAAAAAACCCTAGTAGATAAACTGTAAAAAGAGGAATGAAGATGTCACGCTCAGTGTACACGGCAATAACAGCCAAGATGAGGTTATGAGCGGGACATAGGGGAAAAAGATAAAGCGCCTGCAAAGCCATTAAGACGAGAGGAACATGAAGAGAGGGATGTCCTGGAGAAAGATACAAAAAGAAAAAAAAAAGCTGCCCAAAAGAGGATGGAGCGGAGGGCAGAGCTAGGATGAGATGTAGGACAATGATAGATGGTTTTGTGGCAGCTTCAATTTGTCATGATGTTATTGGGAGGAAAATGGAAAGGGGGAGGGAGGGCGGCGTGGGTCAGGGGCGGGTAGAGGGGGTAGAGAGAGAGAGGCGAGGGAGGGAGAGAGAAGGAGAGAGAGAAGGAGAGAGAAAGAGAGAGGGAGGTGGGGTGGGGGCAGAGGTGAGGTCCATAAGACACAGGGGAGTGAGATACAGATAAACTGGGCACACCTCCTAACCTCTCGTCCGTACAGTAACTACAGCAGTGATGTAGTGATCAGATAGTGAGAGATGATAAAAACGCTCAGAGGATACTCAAAATCCTTAGAGGTCAGTTATGTGACTTTAAAAAAGGAAATAGTAGAGATAAAGCAATCCAAATAATAATTATTAAAGAAGACGTACTGTCCTTTTGTCTGCTGTATAATTATAATCTAGACAAGGCAAGTTTATTTGTTTATTCGTACACAAAGTAATTCAAAGTGCTTTACAGAAGAAGACAGACATTAAAAGCACAATACAATAAATCAAGACATAAATAATCATAATAAAATTAACATTAAAAGAGAAGACTGCAGAATAAAAACCTTTCAGTCATATGCACAGCTAGACAGAACATTTAATTTTTTTAAATTGTATTTATTTATTTATTTTTTGACACTTGTGGATTATTGTTATAATTTGCACATTTCAAAATCGCAAAATTAATCTAAAACAAATAATAAATGAAACAAGGCTATTGGCGTCTGTGTTAGAAAACTGTGGTGCCCAATGGGAACTGATGTAAACACCATTGCAACGAAGATCCGTGAAGTTGTTGGATGGAAAGCTGCAGATCACACTCACAGTTAGTGGATTTTTTTTCATTTGTGTCAAAATGACTATGTGATTCTGCAGAATCCTGCGCATGTCATTGATTAAGAAAATAAAAGTGAAGAAGGAAGTAAACAGACAGCAATGGGTGTATGCTCATGGCGGGAACCGGCAATATGGAAATAAGCGATTAAAGATTGCTGAAACATGCACAAACGACTTTGAGGGTGTAAATGAGAAGGGGAAACAGGTACAACATGGTTAAAAGCTCTGGAAAGTCGATTTTGCTTTAAGGGGATTCTAATTCAAAAATCTATTTGGGACTTTCATGCTGCAGGTATTCCATCGTATTTTGTTTTACATGTTTGAGTAATCCTGCAAATTTACACTCCCTACTAAGAATTTTTGGTTTCCTGTGGTGACATCATCAGACGATGCTCCTAAAAATGCTCCTTCATGTTGTTAAAAACAACTATTACCACACTCATTCTAATCACATCAGCAACTTCACTAACACACAACTGAAGTTAGCAGCTATTCGTTTTTAGCCTCATTTGAACTGCACCTCAGTGCAATGACATTTCTTCTTACACCATCTTGGTGTTTTGTATGCTCCGATGCTATGCTAAATGAGAAACTGTTTTGAATGGTTGCATCCTTCATAAACGCCCTGACCCTGGTGCAGGTTTTAAGTAAGGATCCTGTCATGAATAACTACCTTCATGATAAGCAAATTGTGCCTGTTTTGGTTTGATATGGTAAACTGTGTGTTATCCATTCATATACCAAAAAACACGCGCGCAGAAACAAACAAAGAAGATATCTCACATGGTCCGACAATCTGACCTTACTCATTCAGTAATGTTTTGGCAAAGTACTCCTCTCTCATTAGCACTGACACCTGTGATTCACTTAACACCTTCTCCAAGTCACATGTGTCTCTAGTTGGCATTTACATTCACTAAAAAGCTCTCGAAGATGTTCAGTTCTTCCTGACTTTGATATGCTCTGAAATGCAGTATTGAGTGTGCCAATTAAATGGGACCTCTGCCAAAGCCACTACTGCTGATACAATAATTACATAAAAGAAGATGAAGTGACAGATGCCTGCTGCAAATATCTGTTTTCAGGCCTGGTTAGCTTTAGTCAAAGTTGTACTTCTAATGTTAACCATTTATTTCTGCTAGCCAACACAATGTATTCATTTACTATCGTCAATTGAAATAAATCTATTCAAATGCATGCACGGAGTTCTAAAGTGCATTTGGCTAATAACACATTATAAACTAAATAATCTAATCAAACCTGGAATGCAGATAATAAAGCATCCTAAACCTTGTAACAGTATTATACACTGAAATGTGAGTTTAATCCATGCAAATATGTGTTTTGAACTTGTTCAGTTTCTCAAGGGACCGTCATTGACAAAATGATGTTCAGTTTTGAACATAGAGTAGCAATAATAATAAGAATAAGAATAATAGTAATCCAATCAGTTTGAATTCAACTAAATGAATGTTTGTGGTTTTAATATTCACCCACCAACAGTGCATGTTGTCAGATTGCAGATGTATTATCTTGTGCCTCTTGTGCCTCATTCTTTGCCCCAGTCTTGTTGACTAATCACAGCCCAAGTGCTTAGCAACCCTGTGAGAAAATAAGTTAAGTTAAAGCCACAATATGTCAGATTTTGGCCCCCCCAAAAAACTGACTTTTATTTGGCCTGGAGAAGGGCGTCCTCCTGCTTGTCTCCAGGAAAATGTTGGAATGCCATAAAAATGTATCTATCTACAGAAAAATGTCCTGAAGTCTGGTTTAAATTTTCTATATCCATAGAAGCATGAATCAGATGATGTGCCACCTCTAGAAAGTTGCATACTGTACTGTCAAAAAAAAAAAAAAAAAAAAAGTAAAAACACTTTTTCAATTATAATCACATATATTTGAAGTATGTTGCTTCAAATACTTTCCACTTTAGTCAGCCTTGGGGACCACTGAAAACATACTTTGTCTGAACAGTATGTGCAAGTCGTCCATTGTGTATCTTTTAATTGTAGCTGGTGTATTCCATTAGCACAAAGGAGGGGGGCGTCCACACACATGTCAGTGATGGATTCTGCGGTTACCCCGCTCATAATGGTGTGAATGTGGGCTGGTCACTGCCTGTTCTTGCATAGCGTTACACATGTTGGGTATTTGCGTGTTTCGAAGGATGGCCAGTTTGTTTGTGCCAAGAACATGCTCTCCTGCCCGGCCCGCGCTCTCCCCGTGTCAGGTTAATGAGTCGTGCTGTGATAAAAGCCTTCCAGGTCACGGTTAGCTCGGCTCTGTCTCAGCGAGTCTAGTCCAGGTGCCAGAAACACAACCGTGAGTGAAAAAAAAGGATGAAAAATGGCAAAATGAAAAGGTTGAAAAACCCGCGTATCTGAGGTATGTCTGACATTCAAAGCATTCATCGTCTTTAGGATACATGAACGGAATGTACAACCAGGGCAGAGATCTCCTGAAATATTTTTTTTGCTAAAGAATGTGATTGAATTTGATATTTGCTTCGAAGGAACAGAATGCTAAGAGCGAGCTAATTTGACCTCAGGGAATTGCAAGGATGAAAAGTTAAGCATGCACTGAATAGAGATGGGATTTCAAGAGTAGTGCTAGCAATTTAGGCTATATTACCCATCATGTTGTAGCCTACCTATAAGTCATGAGTTAATTTTCTTTGACATCTGTATGCAATCAACATTATAAGTTTTGCATTTTTACAACTTTAAGAGACCAGAGCAGAGTCACAGTTTACAGTCAAAAAACAACTATCATGCTAAAACTTTTTTATTCTCGAAAAATAACACACTTTATAATTAGATGCAGACAGTACAAAGCAGTCTTATTTTTATCAAAATTTTACTCAACTACATAGTAATTGATGTCAATAATTAAACATGCTTGCTTCGTCACTTTATCAAAATGAAAGCAATTAGAAACAACTATGAATGAGAAATCTCAGTTCAGGTGTTATTATTTGAAATATACAGCAAGTAATTCAAACTGTGTATTTGTCAGTTTTCTTTCCCAAATCTCTTTCCAGCTCCGTGTCTGGCCCCTGTGGCTGGACTATTTTGGCACCCCGAGGGAAATCATGCCCTCTCTCTGACACCAAATGCAGGGTACACCTCTGTCCTAGCTGGGGGTCAGATTGAATGCATTTTCCATTGGTAAATAAAACTGGTAATATATCTCAGTTTCTTCAGTGATCTCTGGAGGCAGGATTTGAATGAGGCGCAGTCGTGTAACATATTCTTTTTTCCTTCATGTAATAATATTCGGTATTCATAGTACTTTTTTGGAGTTATTGATCATAGTCTGAAAAAAAAAGCATTGAACACTCTATAAGCAGCATTAACAGACTAAAAGAAAACCTTTTTTTTAAAGGAACACTATGTAACTTTTTATGGTAGAAATTCAGCGCAACCTACTTGTCTCCATGTTATGTTATAGCACTGCCTAAAATGTATGGCATTAAAGTATCTATCTTCATTAAGAAAAGTTGGTAACGATACTTTTGAAAGAGATCTGTGGAGAGGCGAGCCCATACACAGTAAGAATTTATGTTTTTTCAATGTATTGCTTTGACAATACAAACACATGTTGACAAAATTTTACAAAATATGTTTAGGTCAAACCATGAATGTGCCGAGTACAGTGGCAGCTAGTCTGAGTAGCTCTGTCCTGAATTTCTTCTGAGGGGGATCAATATGTATCCAGCTATATTATTTAATGCTACATTGTGGAAAAAAAGCAATAGCATATCCATGGAGACAAGCTGATGGCTGACGTCACTATAAAACGTACATAGTGTGCATTTAAACACTTTGCCAGTATTATGGAGAAACACTGATATTAATAAAATAAAACAACTGTTTTGATAATGTTACATTTATTACAGGGTAGAATGCTTTAAGGACTAGACTAACAAACAAGGTTTCTGTGCCAGCATAAAAATAAATCTAGCTGAAAAAAAAAAAAAAGTCTTTCTCTATCTGTAATCAGTGCCCATCTAAAATTGGGAGTGCATGAAGAGCGGAGCACATGCATGGCCAAAAATCATCAGGAGAGGAAGTCACTGAAACAGGAAATGAGTATGTAGACGCTAGGGAATCTGGCTAGCTGAGAGTGCCAAATAATTTCAGCTCTCCTCCACACACTGATGACTTCTGAATAGGGTAAAGGCGGGGATAACCTTTGCATGGAATGCTTTGGAGTGAAAAGTTTTTTTGATGCCACTTTAGTTTGCATTTGGGATTTGCAGCAGAGGCTGTTTGGTAATAGAGACGTGTGGTACACTGTGAAAACATGAAGGGAGCAGTTATGTTTTTAAGAGAGAGCTTACTGTCAAAGAGGCATCCATAGCTTTCATGCCATCAAGTTGCCACAGTATTCCCACAGTAAGCCAAAAAACATCTACGACTCTGACTCGCCCGATAATAGTCTGTCAACACCAGCAGCTCTTAAATCGCTGTCCGCTTTCGACAAGATGACGGAAGTCCTTGACAATCAAAGGTGAATGTTTTTATTGCAAGATGGACTATAGTGTCATGGCAGTTAATTTGTGCCCACTATTTTTAAGAAGTAATGTGTTTTCTTTTTGTATGAGATAACACTGCAAAGGCTGTCGTGTGTTGGGCACAGATAGATGGATCAAAAAGAGAAGATAGTGACAAATAACAGAAGTTGTGGAGAAATGAATGACTTTTTTACTGTCATACCAAATTTACTCACTAGGATGTGTGGGGACAGAGGAGACTGCAGGAGCATCCAATGATATACATGTTTGAGGGAAGTGATAGGTGGATTATAATACAAATTCCATTTTGACACATTGCATACTTATATTAGCTCAATAGCTACATCAACAAACAAGACTGTACATATTAATGGAGTTCCACAAGGGTACATTTTGGGGCCATTTTGTTTACTAATGATCAGTGTGAATATGTGTCTGGTGTAGGGGTTGAATTTGCAGAAAAGAAAGAACAGATCTGCACTGCAGTTTTTATTTTTATTTATTTATTTATTTTTTTTTTTTATCTGTCTATAAACTGTGTGCATAGTAGTGTACATATATTCAGCTCTGGTAAACTAATATAAAACTTGAACAATATTAGTAAACACCTGTTTACCCCATCTTAAATAGGATTCCATTGAACAAATCACGTAACTTATTTCAAACTCATTTGTATTCATTAGCTTTCCTGTCACATGATTGGTCAGATGACTACCTGGGCTTGTACGTAACAGGTGTGAAACTGAATCCTCCTGAATCTCTGAAGAAGGGCTTGACCCCAGAACCTCACATTGTGGTGTTATTAAATAATAAAAGAACGGGAGCTCCAAAGAACTGCAAAATGGATCTATTCTTTCTTTTGTACAATTTTTGTCTTCGGACCCAGCACATAGTCACAGCTTTTATTGGATGTGCATGTCTCCATCTACCAGGGGTTCAACTTGACAAAAATGTAATTGGTCAAATACATAAACATTTTTAACTGAGGAAGCTGGTGTGGTACTAAAATGTCAGACTCAATTACACTACAAAGAAAAAGGCTCTTGTTTGATAATAGAATGTTTTTTCAACACATGCTAATGGTAGTTTATTTAATGTTATTATGGGGTTTTATGCTAGTCCTCAAGCATAGTATCCTGAAAGTAGTTTTTTCAATACAGGTTTCAACATTAACTTTTTCACAACCCCTCTAGAAGCTATAAGCATCATACCCCAAAAAAAACCCACCCTGTGTGCTGTTTAAAAAATGCTATGATTCACTGAGGAATAATTAAATGTGACACCATCTAGCCAAAACATGCAGGACAGGTTTAATCTGTGTATTTGTTGCAGGCCCTGGCTGTTAAACAAAACCTGACAGACGGCTGGGCACACATTTGTGTAATCTTGGCCTGACAATGATGCTACTGATGAGGACAACTTCTTTTAGCCTAGTAAAAAACAAAGTGGCTTGACAAGAAAGAGCAAAATATTAATTGTAATTTCAATTATTACTTTTGTAAGTTGAGTAATGCATTATTTCTTACAACACTTAAATAACACAACTTCTCCAGTTTTAATTAAAAAATGCTTCATGCTTTTTCAGTAAACATCTATAATCCTATAATTCAGCCATGGTGAGTTCTTTTCAGCAGCATTATAGTCAGTTCAATGTCACATCTGGTCCCTATTATTTTATTTTCTCTTTTTTCTATTGTGAAAAACAAGCTGTACCTTTTCACCAAGAAAATGAACTATCTAAGAACTATAACGATTTTCATTTTCATCTTTGACAGACTATATCACAACCTTGTAACAGTCAGACACCTACTGTTTTAAAATGGTAAATGGTCACATGCATATACAACACGTTTTCACCTTCAAGGAACTCAAAGTACTTTACATCAAGAAACCACTCGCCCATTCACACACACACACCCCCACACATCCCCACCCACACACACCCCCACCCCCACCCCCCCACCCCCCCCCCACACACACACACCCACACATACACCCACACACACACACACACACTCATATACCAGTGAACGACACTAAGGATCAGGTGGGTTAAATGTGCTGCCCAACAACACAACAACAGTATTCGTCTGTAGTAGATGGAATCATATCACCCACCTGTAGGGCAGTGGATCTGACCGCTCTTACAATTCAGTTTTTATGTTGAGAGAGGGTTTTGAATTCCCAACCTTTGGATCAGACGATGAACATGCCAACCAACTGAGCTACTGTCGCCCAAAAGCGTTCAACCAGTAAAACAACATACCATGATTATCCCTAGCTTAAATGGCCATCCTTCCAAATGATCAGAAAAAAAAAAAAATCTCTGCCACTCATTTCATCATATATTTTTCCACAGTGATTACAGAAGTGCTTTATACAATGGAGGGACCTCTTTGGCACGACTGCTGGTATACAACCTTTCCTCTCCTCGTCTATTCCAGGCTGATCCTGGGTCGTCATGTGGCCTGTGCAGTTCAACAACTCAGTTCCGATTCATTTCAATTCATCTTTACCCTTGTCATTCTGTAGATAGTCTTTCCATTTCAAACTCAATGACAAGAAGCCAAAACTCTGTATGCCTCTATAACTATCTATTGACCAATGCCATACCAAATAACGTCAACGATTCAGTGTTGCTGTTGTATAACATCAAAACATAAATATGATGTACTATAGATCATATAATATGTGGCACAAGTACTTCATGGTGTTCTATGACTGCTAGTATCTCAGGTCATCTGGGAACATCCAAATGACAAAGACACAAGGACATCGGGGACACAACTGTCCTCTCCACCAAAACAATAAATACACACAGACGTCTTGAGGATGTTTTAGACTATGAGTTCAGATGCCCTTGAAGATTTAGCAGAAATTAAACAAAACAACTGAACAACAGAAAGAGCTTTGCAGTATTTTTGTAATTGTTTGAGATAGTAACAGTAATAGTAGCATACTTATTTTTTAATTAGAGAGTGGTTTGAATTCTCGCCCCACCTTGTTCTGTATGTATGGGCCTAATGTTTCCGTTTGGGGAATGACCACTAGATGTCATATTCTTGGGCAGACATTACACCCACCTCGCCTATATGAATTTGACTGAACTTGCGTTAAAAGAATAAGTAATGCACTGTAAAGCAGTAAAAACTTTGTATAAATTAAAAGTGTTATAATAATTGTTATGTGTTCGAGTGGAAGTGAAGTCCATAATATGTTTGTGCATTGTGACAGCTCGATTGATTGCATTAGAACAAGAACAACTCTGTCTGTATTGTTCAACTTCAGTGATTCCATGGTGTGTGGCATAAGGGCCAGAAGTCATTATTCAATATTTGCTTAAGACTTACCAAGTTTTGTAACTTGCACACATCATCTTCTAGACTATATCAAACTTAATTTATACTTTAATTTAATTATGTTTGTACACACTCACTCTGCAGTAAGCTGTCCCGCTGCTGACCTGGGATAACCCCCTGTGTCGCATTCCACTGTTTTTGGTCGTTTTTCAAATCAGGCAATGGACTGATTTGGAACAGAGATATGGACCTAGTGTACTCTTTAAAAACAAGAACATCATTTAATCCACTGCATTTGGACATGAAAAAACTTACATAACTGAAAAGCCATTTATTCAAAAACACATACTGCAAATTGATTAGGTTTGCACTTACTCCATTCATCCTTATATTTTGCATTCAGCACAGGTAGCTTCACTGTTTGAGGCATTTTAATCAGTGTTTGTGAAAATGAATGACTATCTCCCAAAGCCAGAGAGACGTACAGCCAAAAATCTAATTTGTGTGTCTTCAAGATATACAACTTGGAACAGCTCCATCGACAATTAATTGGAAGAGTGACTTTGGCAAGTCATAAAAAATGTGTCAAGTTTTTTTTCTTTTTCTTGTGCCTAAAAATGTGTGTCATCGGTGTAAGTGATTTAGTGAGAGTACCAGTGTCCAAGGACAGAAGACATTCTGAGAAATTTCTTTACATAATAGCAGAGTCCTCAAATGGCTCAGTAGCATGTCTGGAGTGTCCTCATGAAGTGAATGGGTGTCATGAATATGGTGGCTGCACTCTGACAGAAGATACAGACTTCCTCTCCAGTGAGCACTGCAGTCTGAGTGCGATGGGCAATGACAAAAGTCCCAAATTTCAGCATTGAAACTACTGGTATATGTATGCTGAACCACGACTGTCCTGAGGCAATAGACTGCAAGTGTGACAGAAACTAGTGCCTCACGTTGTCATAGGCATTGATAAAACACATGGCGAAATATTCAATTTGCTTGCTAACAATTTATGGCTACTGGAAACACGGCCCTAACCTGGAAGAAAACCATCTGTGGAGATATCAAAAAACAAGGAGCGTGATTTGATTGGTCTCAGGTTCTGCCAAATATGGCCGACTTCCTAAAATGTTTGGGGCAGGGCAATTTACCTTATTGCGGAGGTTGCCACGGGCGACGGCATTATCATTCCAAGTTCTTTACAGACTACAAAGCTGTTTTCAAGCCACCCAGAGAGAGGGCGCATTGTTGTTGGTGCACATAAAAAATTGAACAAAGCAACCTACTTTCTATAATATTTTAGCAGCAAGACTTCTCTAGCTCTCTACTTAAATGAAAGGGATTCCTGCTTAACCGTGCCGACCGAAATGGAAGAGCGGGTTAGTATGAGTCAGAAGTAAGTGAGTAAATGGGTGAGGTGGAATAAGGTCTGGCTAGCTCCCATTATGTGTTATATAAAGAGATTTTGAGGGGGTGCCACAAGCCAAGTTTTTTCAGTTAGTAGTGATCATATTTACTTAAAGATTTTACTTCTATGGGATACTGAAGAGGGTTTATTTTATTTCTATTAACTGCAGTGCCAACACATAACATATTTAAATCACCGTGTTACATTTTATTGATTTGTATTAACATGTTTTTTAAGTTTCACTTTTCAGCGTGCATCCTGACAATGAACTACTACACATTGCATCAGCCTTGTCAAGTTGCTATGTACAGTTTGGTATCATGTTTTTGTATATTTATGGGTGAATTATCATGTGGAGCATGGGTGATGCTTGTGGGCTGATCATTTGGGAGGGAGTTGAGATCACTAAATTAGTCAAAGATGCATGGACGACATCTAAAACCTGTTCATCAATGGTTTTCTTTTTTTTGTTATTTGTTTTTATGAGGGAACAGGATTGTAACATAGTAGAAAGCTAAAACAAGTATCATAATAAGATCAGGTTTGAGACATTATGCACATCAGACTCCAACTTAATGAGGCTAATACTAATCTATATAACACAAAGCTATATTTTAAAACTCTGCTTCTCCGTTAAAACATTACATATAATAGTATAATGTAAAATATAATCTTTACTCACATTTGCCAAGGGTGACCAAATTGAGGGCACTGTATAGATTTAACAGTATCATGAGAGAGGAGCAGAATAAATGTGGCTATTAAAACGTCTTTTCATGCTAGTTTGGTGCATTAAAGCTTTATGAATATAACCCTACTGTTACTATGATGGAGCTGGACGCTGGCTAAGGCGGCTCCTCATTCTTATGGCCAATATAAGGACATTTCTCCCTTGCCTCCTCTTGTCCTTGAAGAGGATTATATAGGTAAAGAAAAGTAAATGAGGAGATGGGCAGAGGAGCAGTGGAAGAGAAAATAATGGCACTAAAATGGACCGTGACGCACATACACTATAAATCCAGAGGAGAGGCACACTCCAGCTGCACAGTCCACAGCTCCACCTGGCCAAGTCCAAGTCCGCCCCATATTTGCATTTTATAACAGTGGTGGGCAGGGTGGTAGAGTTGTTAGAACACCTGGTGAAGTAAGGAGCTTGTGGGTTAAAAGGGTTGTGTTCATGTGACATCATAACATTTTGAAGTGCTCATATTTTGAAATTAAGCTGGAGAGCAGATATGATTTTATCTGGTTAGCCAAGAATAAATGGTAAATGGTCACATTTTTCTATAGTGCTTTTCCACCTTCAAGGCACTCAAAGCGCTTTACAACAAGGAACCACTCACCCATTCACACACACACTCATACACCAGTGTATGCAGAACGCCAGCCTATGGATCAGTGGACAAACACTCTACCAACTGAGCTACTGAATAGACGTTTTTCCAATACACACAAAGTCCAGACATAAGTGTTCTCCAAGAGTTCAGGTGCGATTGACTGGTAAAGGTTCTGTTTGTCAGTTACTAGTCTGTTTTGGAGACTGGCTCAAGAAGTTAAGTCTGCTGTTGTTTTGCTCATGTTTGGTGTGGGATAAGGCTGACAGTAGCCCTTGAGTTCAGAAAATAAATATTTGAAGAAATCTGGTGTTTTTCCTTGCACCGGAACGCAACAATATGTAATTACTGCACACACAAAGTTTGATGTCTTCAATGTCAGCACAAATTAAGTAAGGAGTTTTTTTTTCCTCACTAAAATATTCAAATGTGATGGCTTTTATTCAATCATAAGAGGCATGTGCTCTATTTTGCAAACTTTTAACCATTCAAAAATTGTCCTAATATTTTATTACTTAAAAATCGTGTCAAGTGAGGTCTTCTTATAATAAAGGTATTTCTATATATTCATTGTACATTGCATTAATGAGTATTCCAGCCTTCTACATATTGATAAATCTAAACTCTAAAAGCCCTATAGTGAATGAATGTGAGAGTGAACAGAAAATGTCTCTAAATGGGCTTCTCTTCGTGCTGTGGCTTGGGCTCCCTGCAGTCTGTAAGTCTAACTAATGGCATTTGTCACATTAGACTGTGCTACGGATTAAATCATTTAATTAGAGCTCCAACCACTCTGTTAAATACAAATACTTTGAACAGCTAAACTTACTGAAGTCTGAGCCAAGCTGCCAGCATATATACGCATTTTGTAATTTTCTGAAAAAGCTACTCGGACAAAACTTTAAATAATGTATTAATCTGAGTTGGGAAAAAAAATACATACATAAAAATGAAATAACAATCTATTTATATGACATAAACAGCTCTGTATGACGTGAAACAAAGCAAACTATGGTGGTCTTCTTTCTTTGACACCTGACAACCTCCTTTTTTGATGGAGTGTCTGCCATCTGCTTGTCTCCTTGGGTATATTATTGCTTTGCTGCAAATGTTCTACATTATGGGATTAAATTTATCTATGTCCATGGAGAAAAGCAGGTGACAGCACAAGGCCAAGCTATAGGTCAGATCTTTTGAAATCTGACCTGACTAGACCCATCTCTTCTCCCTGGCATTTAATATTGGCCAGTTAAGATCTATGGGTGTTTCTTTGTTCTTTTCCTTCTTCATGTATTGTGTTATCCGTATAGTTGTTTTAAATGTGCTATGTAAATAAACTTGACTGAATACAGGAAGTGCTCCACTGTTTTGAAACTCCATACACATTCATTTGAATCATTTGGATAATTTCAGCGACCTGTTGTACTTGAAATGTTAAAACCATCACCTCATGACAGAGCATTTTGAACTTTGGAGATGGAGACTGTCTAAGGCAGGATTACTCTCAAACATGTGTAAACAAAACAAAACACAACATTATAATGTGTCTTAAAGCTCAGAGTCCATTTTGCGTAAAAATAGGACCTTTAATAAATACAAGATATACAGTTTAATGCCATACTGCGGAAAATTCCAGGAAGACAAAAAACATTTCCATGGAAACAAGCAGGTAGCAGAACATATAGTGTACAATTTTTTTTTTTTTTTTGCAACAGCCTACAGTATTATAATAACATTGTATTTATTTACTTTTTTACAATACAGTATCATGAGATTACTTCAAAGCCACTGGGAGCATTGTAAACTATATTAAAACAGGACACTAAATCCATGGCCACTTGACTCCACTTTAAGACTCCCAAATGCTCAGCCTCTTCAGGCATTATTTACATTCTCCATGGGACAGGAAGCACGCACAACAAGCCTCTATATTAGCTGAGCTTTGATGAATTAACCAATCAGCACTGGCAATAGATACATTTACATATTCAAAGAACCTGCATCCTGTCCCCACGACAATTCATGCAAAGAGTATGAGAGACCATCAAGACTATAATTGGTAAGATTAAATGAGAATCTTCACAAGAACAGCCACGTGCACGACTGGGGATGTGCACGCTCATGTTATGTAGCCAGAAGATCAAAGCGCTGGGATATTAATGAAAGTCGAAAGCCTGCTTGGTTTTCCACTAAATGCTTTGCTTTTACTAATAAAGAATAGCATTTTATGAGAAATAAACCACTAACTAAAATAAAACACAAGAGCTAGAGAAACCCATACCAAGAAACCCCATACCAAGTTTAAAAAGAAACTCCAAAAACAACACAGCAGCCGCAGTCATTTGCTGTTGAGGGTCATGACAACTTTTCCATGTGTTTCAGAATGATGGAAAGTTATTGCATGGCATGCTAAAACCACATGCTTTGACATCTATGTTATCAGTCAAGCATCCAGGTATGATCCATAGTAAAAGAAAAATTCAATTCTGTCAACTGACCAAATATTTTTTGGCTGCTCATCCAAAGCTCTTCTTCAGTTCTGGTTAGATTACTACTGGTGGATACTGCCTTGTATCTGTCTCAAGGGAGGAGCTATCCACACCAAAACTACACTTTGACAATAGTTTACAAAAATGAGCGGGTCTGTAGACAGGTCCTATATCCCCAATTTTACAACAGTTATGATTGACAAGCAGATTAACCAATTTGAGAGGATTAACATAGTTTGAGCAGATGACAATATACAAATAAAAACAGTCAGTCTCTTAGCTAGTTTGGGAATGCCTTGGGGTCCCACCAGAGGAGCTGGAGCAGGTGTCTGGTTGAGGTGAAAGTCTGGGAGTCCCTACTTAGACTGTTGCCCCCGCGACCCAGCCCCGGATAAGCAGAAGAAAATGGATGGATGGAAACAGCCAGAAAAAATGAGGAATTGTATTGTTTCTATTGAACAAATTTCAGCACAAATCTTTATCAAAATCATTACATTTGAAGCTTTATATGACTTCAGAAACTGCACAAAATACTTCTACTTTTACTGTTACTACTACTACTACTTATTTTTTTTTTAATTAAGTACTTCTTCCAGCACTGGTTCTCACTGTGGTCTCCATTGCATAGCAGGGTTGTTTTTAGTTGTTCCTGAGAGGACAGGTCAAAGGGCATGGGGTGTGGGATATTTGCTTGTTCTATTGATGCTAGTTGATTGTTTATCTGGTATTTTTTTCTTTTTAGGCACCTATTTGGATGTGACATTGGGCAGTACAAAAACACAGAGTCCTTCAAAGTAGTTTTCATAACCAAAGCAATTACTTATTTTTAACAATTCTGCAAATTATAGCTACAGTACAAGGATATTTTTTCACTTGGCTTGCCAACATTTGGTATTCAGTATATAAAAAACAACACTCTCTGCTGTTTTTCTGCAGTGAGCTTTGGATTGTTCTAGCTTTTTCCTTTGTGTTACATCACTCCAATTGATTTTTCCTCCAATCCCACCCCTTTAATCATACAGCTATGGGCTTACACACTTCTACTCTGTTAGCGGTACACTTCAGCGATAACAGAGTCTATATGCTCCCCCACTGATCTTTATATGTGGGGGGAACTTGGAATCTAAGTGTGTGGAAAAAGTGCAATTTCAGTCTACAGAGATAAAAATACACCATTTAATATGCAGGATCATTTCATATAGAGGACTGAACGCTTTTATCTTGTCAGTATTTCCAAATCCAAGCTTAGCCATTCGATAAAGCATGTTCTTTGTTGTTTTAATTATAAAACCAAGCGCAGTGACCGTCTGCCCCTGATATCTTGACATTTTGCTGACCTTACTTTGACAGAAATAAATTGTTGGTGGAGTTGTTTACATGATGCCTCACCATTTCACCAGCCAATCAGCAACTGGCCATTTTCAATTTAAACAGCAGTATGTTTATGTCTTTAAAATAGTGGAGAATATGGGTTTAAATTGAATACTTTTGACACAATTTATGCAATTTAATGAGCAACAGTGTCAGTAGGTCTCACAAAAAAAAAAAAAAAAGTTTTTCATTTCCCATCTTACATACTGTTACATACAATAAGGTTGATGCAATATATTAAAGGTCCACAATGACACTTTTGGGTAAGGGCTTCACCACCTGCTTGTCTCCGTGGAGATGCTATTGCTTTGTCTAGAATGTTCCACATTATGGTATTCAACATTATGTATCTTTTTTTTTTATTATTATTACAATTGTTTTTATTACTCAAAATACACTGAAAAGCACACATTTTTGCTGTGAGCTTTTTACAGATTTAACCTGTGACTTCATGGTATCAGTTGCTTGTCTCCATGGAGAGTTTGATGCCATACTGAGGTGTTGTCCACGTTGAGGGCAATCAAAGTGCTTTACATCAAGGAACCACACACCGGGGACGAGGTGGGTTAAGTGTCTTGTCCAAGAACATGACAGCATTCTGTGGGAGTTGAAATCACACCGCCAACCTGTGGGATAGTGAATCTGACCACTCTACCTACTGCGCTACTGTCGCTCATGTCACTTCACCACAAAAGTTAAGATATACATCTTCTGGACACTGAAGAACACTTGAGCATGACTCTTCTGTAGTCACAACTGCCAAGGACTAGAATAACAGAAATGAGGCTGCCAATCTGCTTCCAACCACCACCAATCAACCAATAGGCAAGGTGAATGAAATTTCTCGCCAAAGGTCACAGTGAATGTAACAGTATGCAATGATCCAAGCAGGAATCATACTTCCTTCCACATATACAGTATGTACAACAACTCCTTTCAACAACCCTACTGCTCCATTTCCCTCTTTAATCCAATCCAGACAGAAACCACAGGCAAGTAAATATCTGTTTCAGGTATTTACTTGTGAGGACGCCCCACTCCGCATGCGTTTTATGTGGCAGTATGCTTCAGTGTCTCCATCCCTGCCAATGCCGTAGCTCCGTGTTCTTCAATCACGGCTAAGCACTACGCCGGATTGTTTTTCAACGCCTTCTGACCAGTTGTTATCATGACTGAAACCTCTGCAAATAATGAAAACAAAGAAGCCACTGCCGGCATTCCCGTTGGTGTGGAGAGTTCGGAAAAAATAGCGCTTGTTTTACACCAGCAGTATCCATTATTATTAGTTTACTGATATTTAGACTCACACTAGCCATGGCAGGTCATCCATTCTGAGCTGTTTTTTGGGAAAGGCCAGCCGATTAACCAATAATACAAATAAAAGGAGGTAAGATGGAGGGTGGAGTGGTTTGAAGCAGCCACTGAATGCATCAACTCATGTCAGTGCAGCAACTGATTCCTGTGAGGGGGCTATTGATACTTGAACTCTGGCCAAACAAACACCATTTTCCATTCAGTGATCCGTCTCACCAGTTTAGTCCACTGCAGGTCTGAATAATGCCTTTTAGTGCTGCCGGCGACCCTGTTGTGGAGTGCTTACAAAGGAGTCCTAAGGCAGTATTCATTTTACTTTGCCACTCCTAATGGGTCTTGTATACACTACACTACTTACATTGGATCTGCTACCAAAGGCTGACAAGTCGTACAAAATAGCCCCGTAGGATAGCTAATCTATTCTCTATAACTTTACAAAAAACAGGCACCACACTGGTATAAAATACATATTGCAAAAGTAATAAATGTATATCTTATCATTACCAAAAGCCATCATTGTTAGTTCCTTAACCTAGCCCCATGCTTACCGTAAATTTCGGACTACAGAGCGCACCTTGATATAAGCCGCACCAGCTAAATTTGAAGAGAAAATCAATTTTGTACATATATAAGCCGCACCTGAATAAAAGCCGCAGGTTTTCATATTGTAACATGAGATATTTACACAGAAAGACGGTGCACCGACACGCTTTTTTTAAACTGTGCCTGAAAATTGGAACCAACACGACAACAACACGGGATGAACACATCTGCAGGTTTAGAAAATAAAGCTGCACCAACACGGAAAATCTGCTTTTATTTCCTCTGAAAACTTTTGTCGTCTTTTTACATTGACCAAGTTGGATTCATTGATGTCGAGCTTACGTGCAGTGGCTCTATTTCAGGGGTCGGCAACTCGCGGCTCCGGAGCCGTATGCGCCTCTTTCAGCCTTATACTGCGGCTCTGCATGGCTTGGGAACTGACACAGACACAGCTCAGTCCTGCGTAAAGAGCCCTGATTTTCAGACGCTGTGCGCACAGGGGTCAGGAGCAACTTTTGCCCGTCCCTAATGACACACTAATAAGCTCGTCCGTAGATGTATCATGAAAATCCTGCTGGAAATCGCCACAGAAATCTATTTGATGTAGTAGCAAGTTTATTATCTGCTCTTGTCTCCGCGGTGACGTATCACGTATAACACATCAGACACGACGCACAAAAGTAGAGCCACAAGCGAGTGAAAATGAGCCAAAACAATAGTCTTTGGAGATCTTTTTAACAAAGGGGAAAAGGACAACTGAGGAGCCAGAAGAGGAGACTACGACCTCCAAGAAAAAGAAAGATAAATTTAACAGACAATGCCTACTTAAAATCTGGGTTTGTCGCTACAGGTGACTCAGGTGAGTCCGCTCTGCGTAATATGCGGGAAAAGCAAATGAGGCAATGAAACCTTCAAAACTGCTTTGGCACATGGAGAATAAGCACCTGGGATTAAACGATACGCTACGAGTTTTTTTGTTGTTGTTTTTTTAAAGAAACTGCGGAGTAGAGTAGACATAATCACATAATCAGCGCGATGCATGATGCAGCGGTTTGGTGAGTTGTATTTTTTTAATGCACTTAAGTTGTTTTTGCCATATTTATCTGCCACGTGTAGAAGGCTTGTCCGTGAAAGTAAAACCTACATTATTCCGTTACATTATTGTTATTATACAGTGTTATCTTCATTTTAGATGTCAAAAAGTATTTGCGGCTCCCAGTGTTTTATTTTATGTGGAAAGTGGGTCCAAATGGCTCTTTGCGTGTTAAAGGCCGACCCCTGCTCTGTTTCCTTTCTGTTTCTTTATCTTAAAAACGGCATCATATCCATTTCATGATGCGCAAAATGATCGTTCAAAATCAAAACTAGTGAATTCTTCAGAGCAGAATCTTTCCCCACGTCTGTCTCACTTTTACGTTTACAGCTAGAGAGCGCCCCCCAGGGTCCGTTATCCAGTAAAATTCCATATATAAGCCGCACTGCTGTAAAAGCCGCAGGGTTCAAAGCGTGGAAAAAAAGTAGCGGCTTATAATCCGAAATTTACGGTAATAAGAAGAAAGAAAGACAAAATATGCAATTAAGTCAACAACAATAATAATAAAGATGTGTGTTCATTAACTTACTTTGTTATTTTACCTATTTTGTCCTGGTACCAAAACGGTGGCTTTCTGCATCCAAACTATTATAATGTTGCTCATTATCAAATAAGGCAGAAGCAAATGAACATGATGGACCTGTTTAAAATGTGTTTGTCAAACACAACATACTGTGTGTAATGTCACAGTTCTAGATAGTTGGCAAAATGACAAAGCGCTTGTACATGACATCAACAAACTTCACCAAATGTCCTGAAATCTGTTAGCTGCATATGAAGATAACTGGCCACCTGGTATCACCTGTTCCTATCCGCTCGTTAATATGAAAATGTATGCAGTGTGGATTTTGGGAACATTTCACATGAGTCCTCCGTGCTGCATTTTCCACTTTTGCCAAGAAACCCAAGAGCTATTTTATCCATTTGTAAATGGAATAGACCAGTGGTTCCTAACCTTTATCTCCCAATAACCCCTAGTTTTCCAAGTACTGGCCACCCCAACAGCCTTGATCCTCCAATGCCTGAGAAGTAACTGTCTTATAAGAAAAGAAAATAAGGAAAAGCAATTGGCTGTGTGCGCAACAGCATCCGGCTAATTCTCTAGAACAGTAACCAGTCATTTCTGCGATAATGATATCTTTATGTTTTGTTTTTTTACTGAATCTGACTAATATATATACATAAATATAAATATATATATGTTTTGTTTTGGGGTTTTTTTGTTTTTGTTTTTAGTAAAAGTTTGCATTAGCATTCATTCACACAAAAAACTACCTTTCTATGCACAGAAGTGAAGTATTCTGCTCAAGGCTTAACACGTCAGTGACATCCACCCACAGCTCACTGTCCACTGTGTGATCTGTTAGTGTTTATTGATTTTAGCACGACTTGGCAAAGACCTCATAGAGATAGAATTGAGGCGGAAATGACCATGATTACTGCTTTAGAGACCGGAACTAGCCGGATGTCATTGCACACAGAGCCTACTGACATCCCATCATTTTAATTCAAGCAGTCTAGTTTGATGGGGGCCCGGCTCCTAGGCTGGAATAGACTATTCATTTGAACTGTGCAACACTAAATCCAAAAATGTCCAAGATTCAAACTAAAAAGCTAAGGAAACAGAGGTAGTGTTGCAATGAGAGGAGTCACAACATCTAAGTATGGACAGAGAAGGCTGAAAACCCTCCAGGCTTACACACGCTGGACTTTCCCTGGTGTCAACTCTGCCCGAGGTTACGAAAACTGTTGAAGATCAGTAAACAAACTTTCTTACTTTCAAAAGAAAATGGAGTCAATATTTTACAGTAATAATTCACTCTATTCTAAAATGAGATTTTTCAAAATTTGCTGTTAAATTTTGGCACTCCAATCGAGGCTGTCTTCTGGCCAACTTTACCAGCCAACTGATCTCCGCCATCTGCTTTGGATGTTGTCAAACCTCGGTGCAGAGAGTTCGGAGACAGTTGCAGGTTGTTTCATCAGTTTTTAACAAGGGAAAGGTCGGGAAGGGAGTAGGAGGCACCAATTACCGCAACACATTTCAAATCCTGCTATCAACATGCTTCTAATTTGCCACATAACAAGCAATTAACGGGGCTACGTAATCTTGTTAAGCATTTACTGTGTAATTAATGTACAACTACGTGAGCCCAAAATGGTGCATATTCTAGAGCCTGCGAGAACCAGCCCAGATATGTAGACAGACACGGTGTCAACAAAACACGCAGCGGGGAACAGAGGTCAAGAGTAACCAAAGGACTGAGGAGAATTTGTGGAGAAAAATGTAGATCGTAATGGCTAGGAAATATGCAAAACTATAAGTGTCAGTGACATGATAGAAAATACTAATAATCACTTTATGAATAAAAATAGACTATATTATTATAAACAATATACTGTATTTTTGTTTACCAACTAAGCCCAACCAGAACCCATTCTTGATTAAAAATAGTATGTTCCCCTCTATATAGAACTGAGATAACCTGTGTAACTTTTTTTTGGTGCAGGGTCTTTTTATTCCCTATTGCATGAATTGTCAATAGGAGTCACCTCGGCCAAGTTATTATTATATTAATTAATTAATTAATTAATATTTATTTATTACTGAATAAATAAATGAATGCCAATTACATGGTCTGGAATCCCATGACACACATGGACTCTGACTAGCTCTGCAGAAGCTCGTGCTGTTTAGGTCTGCGTCAGGATGTCAGCTCTCAGCAGAACGGGGCCTGATGCTGGACTATAAACCAGCTTTTGACCTGTAATTGTGTGGTAGGAACAGTTGTGCATGTATTAACAGAAATACTTGTGCACTAAATAACAAAGTTATCTCTGTTATTGTGGTAGCTTGCTGTAGTGTGCTTTTAACATCAGCTGAACCAAATGTCATCCACAAGGACCTGGGTAGTCCTGATTTTGTCCTGGTTTTGTCCTGGTTTAATCCTGGTTTAGTCCTGCTTCAGTACTTATTTTAGGCTTGTGGTTAAAGCCTGCATGCGGTTGTAGTTAAGGCCAACATGTAAGCATAACTTAGTAGTAGTCTAGTAGTCTTATTGTGAGCCTCTCCATAGATCTAACTTGTAACTGCACCTATTTTTCCCCATGGAGATACATCTAAATTAATTCCACATTGTAGAACATTCCAGACAAAGCAATAGCTTTCCAGTCCACCAGAAAAGTTTCATTGGTCAATTGTAGATACCATTTTGTGTGCACATACTGTGCAACATGTTAAAGTAGAAATGAGAATTTAAAAATGTATTGATTCAAATTTGACAGACTGGACTTCTAAGCCAACATCTGATGATGGGACGTACCTGGTGGATGAAGACCTGAGCCCCTCTCGGGCTCATCAGCAGCACGGCTCTCCTTAGCGTGTCTCTGTAGCGGTTTAACTCCTCTGTCCTCATCATGTTGAACAGGTCGTTGAAAACTCGGCTAACATTACGGTCTACCCTCTGTAAAGACACGTCCAGCCCAAGACGCGACGCAGAGTCCATGAAGTTCTGCAGTCCTCGGATATCTGTGAAAGAGAGAGTCAACAAGAGTAAGTACAAACTGCCAGGGATGTAGAGGTGTCAGCAGTGGGAGCCAATACAACCAAGATGTTTTGGCTCCCATCCATAAGCCATTTTCAATTTCTACTTGTCTGAGACACCAGGGTTTATACCTGCAGTTGTTAATCTTTCCTGACAAGGTTGGGTAGGTCCACCAAATATGTACGACAACTATAAGACTGAGGATTTAGCAGATTTAGAGGTGGAATTAAGTTGTTGTAAATCAGTGATAAACTTATGTTTAAAATGAAATATATTTCAAAAGTCAGGCTTGTCTATGTTCATTTTATTTTATTTATCTTTATTTACTTTATATACAGGGATAGCCCAGTGAGAGCACTTAGACTCCTTTTCATGGGCGCCCTGTTCAAGTACAAAAAAACAAACAAAAAAAACTATTAAAAAAAATGCCAAGAAAAACAAATAAGTACCTAAATCCATTTAAAACATTAAACAGGAGCAGGTGTGAGTATAAATGTTTATCACCACATTATTAAATTTGTGGCACCAAAGTATTTCATTTTGCATGTACCGGAGATATATTTCATATTTGGGAAGCAAAACAACCAAAAGCCCTTTTTCCAATTTCAGTTCTGGTGTATGTGTATACATACATATATATATATATATATATATATATATATATATATATATATATATATATATATATATATATATATATATATATATATATATATATATATATGCCTGGAGGGTTTTCAGCCAGGGTTTTCAGCCTTCTCTGTCCATACTTAGATGTTGTGACTCCTCTCATTGCAACACTACCTCTGTTTCCTTAGCTTTTTAGTTTGAACCCGGAGTCCACCATGCACCGGGAACAGGTCTGACTTACTGCCGGCAATGCGAACACAGCTCCTGCTCCGGTCATACAGGGACCGGCCAGCCCTTAGCAAAGAGCCCCGGACCCCATACTCCCAGAGCACCCCCCAAAGGACACCACGAGGGACACGGTCGAATGCCTTCTCCAGATCCACAAAACACATGTGGACTGGTTGGGCATACTCCCATGAGCCATCGAGGACCCGATGGAGAGTATAGAGCTGGTCCAGTGTTCCACGACCGGGACGAAAACCACACTGCTCCTCCTGAATCCGAGGTTCGACTATCGGTCAGATTCTCCTCTCCAGTACCCTGGAATAGACCTTACCGGGAAGACTGAGGAGTGTGATTTCCCTGTAATTGGAACACACCCTCTGGTCCCCCTTCTTATACAGAGGGACCACCACCCCGGTCTGCCATTCCAGTGGTACTGTCCCCGACCGCCACACGATGTTGCAGAGACGTGTCAGCCAAGACAGTCCCACAACATCCAGAGACTTGAGGTACTCGGAGAGGGGAGAGGGGCTGAGCTGTCAACCGATCACCACCTGGTGGTGAGTATATATATATATATATATATATATATATATATATATATATATATATATATATATATATATGTTATGTATGTATGTATATGTTATGTAGTTATATATCTATGACACCCATGGATCATTATGGTATGGCTGCACATTTTAAATCACAACATTCATCTAAAATAACTTCCACGTTAAAAAAACTGTGCCCAATGCCATGAACAATCAGAACACAGCACCATGAAGTTTTCCAATAGATAGCTGCACATCACTCTATTGAGCAGCAGATATTTTGTTTCATTTGTACCAAAATGACTACACCCCACTGCTAACTCCTACATGTATCACTGATTAAGAAAATAAAATTGTTGAGTGAATTAAGTAGAGAGCAGTAGGCGTGTGTCCCGGTGGCAGTGAAAACAGGGGGTTGATCGGCAATATTGCATCTTGAAAATCAGCGATTAGAGATTACTCAAACATGCACGAATCACTCTAAATACAACTTCAGCTGAGTGAATGAGGAGGGGAAACAACGATAACATAAAAGGTCTGCTTTAATGCCATGCCATGTGGAACATTCAAGCCAAGGCAATAACATTTCTCCATGGAGGCAAGTAGGTGGCATGTAGCATACCCTCAATCAGAAAAGTTACATAGTGCACCTTTACAGACAATATGGCTACAGTAAACAACCAGCACTGTGCACACGACACGTCTGGAAAAGCGTTCAACTTTACAGAAGCAAAATATCTTATTATTTTGGCATTATAAAAAAAATAATAAATAAGATAGAAACCCCTTTTTCCTTTTTGAAGATGATTTGTTTGTCAAAATGATTAGAACTATGTTTTTTGATTAACAAATGAATGACATAGTGATGGCCAACCTACTTATTCCATGAACTTTTCCATGAGTTCATGGACCTTAATATTAAAAGCCATATTTGCTATTTTTATTATGAATCCAAAATTGAAAAAAAAACAAAACATGATTGATCAATAACAGGAAAAAATATTATTATTATCAATAATAATAATAATAATACTAATAATAATAATGATAATAATAATTTACCAAATCAACCAACTGTAATCAAGTTAGGTAGAAGTAAAATTGAAACAACTTTCACTATTACTTTATTTATTATGACACCTTGATCTTTAATGGAAATTGTTCAGTTGCTTCGAAAATGTGTAATTTGTTGAATATTTGACCAATTACACCTTTTTACTTTTTATTACTTCAGCCACTCTTTTTCTGTGATTGAACTGTGCCCTTGAAAAGATTTAATAATAGTGACAATGGCTCTGATTCATTATACACTTTATGAGTCTTTTAAAGCAATTCACAGCAGTCCAATACGCAGTCCATCTCCATACGCTTGGTAAAATACTTCTGTAGCCAAAACAGTCCTGAGGCAGACCAGATGGGGAGATGTGGCTGCGAGTGTGCCTTTACCTAAAAACAAAACATACAGGTGATGTAGGGGTAGCAACAGATGCAGTAAATCGTTTCTAGTCTCCAGTAACTAAAAATAAGTATGGATCAAGTTTCTTTCCCTCCCAACAAAAAAGATAAGCCCATATTCTCTGCTAGAAAGTCTGCAGTGGCGATCGAACCAAGGAATCAAATCCCACGTATTCTGACCACTTAAGTGCCACACAGAGGCGTATATCCGGCAGCATTTCATCAAAATTCTGGCCACACATTCTTTGCTGCTCGCACACCTGTACATGGACTTTTATATTCGGGCTGCGTTTCAAAAGCTCCGAGGCAGGTCTGGTTCCTCCTGCTCCTGATCTGAAGCGTGACAAAGCAGCAACAAGCCATTCTGTCGGTCTTTCACAGGATATGAAACTCCAGGCAGGTGTGGTGTGCTGTCCCCCGGGATCCTGAGCTGTATGTGTGTGGGTTAGAGAGCGCCATACAGAAAAAGATACTTTAAAAAAACAACAACTTTGACGCACAATTCAAAGGTAATGCAAAGCAAAAGGGCCATTATGCACGCAGAGTAGTCAGGGGAGTAGCATCCCAGCATGTGCCAAGTCATGGAGGGATTGTGGGAGAAGAAACGTCACATCTGAAATGGAGGAGGTGGATTTTTGGGGATGGTAACGTGCTTTGATTCAGGCTTTTATCTCATTGTAGGCTGGCTGTGTGACTCATTCATTGTTTGGGTAAGATGTTGAAATTATGACTGTGAAAGACAATGCATTATTCATTAGTCCATATGCTTATAGGCATATGCATTGAAAATATTTTCAGTTTAACACATTTTGTAGCGTTTAGGGATTGGGTAGGTGGATCACTTTTCTAAGCTGTCCCTCTTCTGACCCTGCACTCGTTGTTATTCTTGTCCACCAGGGGAGCAGGTCTCACTATGAGCTGCTGGTAAGATATGGAGCACAAAGAATGTAGCTTAGTACAACACACGCATATGAGGTACATTAAAGATGCACTATGTCACTTTCTGTGTTTATGCAGGTGTTGTTGTTTTTGTCTGGAACATTCCACTTTATGGGATTAAATTTATAGCTCATGTATTCATTTACAGATATAAATAAAAAAAAGTATGCACTATGAGCTGGTATGCCTCTCCAAAGATGAGACTGCAATTATTTTGTCTCCATGGACATATGTAAATTTAAAGAAGAGGTATTGTGTTTGTGTCTGCTATATGGCTATAATCTATGACACCTGTGGATAAATTGCAATATTCATCTATAATAACTTATTAGAAAACTGCAGTGCCCAATGGGAGCTGACAGTGCCATAAATGTCGTCAGAACAATGAGCCGTGAAGTTCTCCGATTTGTACCAAAATGTCTACAAGACACTGCCAAATCCTATGTGTATCATCGTTTAAGAAAATAGAAGAATGAAGTAAGTAGGTCATGGTGGGCGTGTACCAGTGGCTGTGAAAATGGGGATTGATCGGCAATATGGCTTCTTTACAATAAGCAATTAAAGATTACTCAAGCATGTGCATATGACACGTTTGGCAAAGCGATCAAAGTTATAGAAGCAAAATATCTTGTTATTTTGACATTATAATAAAATAATAAATATGAAACCTTTCTCTTTTGGAGGTGATTTGGTTGTCAAAATGATAAAACTTAAGTTATTATTTTGCTTTGACTTTTTGAGGTCATATTCAAATAAAGAAGCTGAATTTGCATAGCATGTCACTGTGACCTTACTGAAACAGTTTGCAATTAGCACTTTGTTATTCATGGTTGTTCACAGGAAGTACTGGTACACAACAAGTCTTTCAAATAGAAAGTGCAGTAATAACCACAGATTCATGAATAATTTGATTGCAATGATGAAAAGGTCACATGTGTGCTTCTTACTGGCCCCAAACCTAAATACGTTAAAATATTGAGCTGACTGTGGAATGACATCTGATACACATAGTGGCTAAACCTCCTTAGCAGGTCCAGTCTCGATAGAAGCTAAGCAGGGTTGGGCCTAGTTAGTTTTACGATGGAAGACCGTTGGGAATACCAGGTGCCATAGGGATTGGTAAAAATGCAAATTGTTGTTGTATCCATAGGCAAGTCACTTCACCCACATTGCCTAGTTTGAATGTGTTTTGTGAGGGAATGATTAGTGGTGGTTGGAGGGACCAGTGGCGTAGAGTGGCAGTCTCACTTTGGTTAGTCTATCCCAGGGCGGCTGTAGCTGCACGTGACATGCACACATTAGGTTAGCTGTTGTGTCACCATATTTTAAATAGAAAAACTGAGAAAAGAAAGTTGACAGTTTAGATTTTACTACAATATAACTTGTTTGTTTTTTTTTTTTGTTTTTTTTTTTTACAGCAATTTCTATAAATGTTTGAATTCCCAGCCAAAACGTTTGTTCGACCATCAATAACTTGGAGCATTGAATAAATCTCAGTGGCGCGCTTAGCTAGCTTTGCATAAAACTAGCAGGGTTGGCTGTGGGGTTTGTTTTGGTAAAATATGGCAGCAGGCACTGAACAGTTTGTTTTTATAGGACTGCAGAGGAGGCCGCGCAGTGGGCTGTGGTTAGCACTTCTCCCTCACGGCAAGACAGATTCATGGGGCTGGATTCCAAGGCTATGTGCAGTTAGCATCTTTAAATCCATGGCTAACTCCCACAGGTATAGGACACGCACTGCAGAGGATGAAATCAAGAGGTTGTAACTTTTCTTATAGTAAGTCAAAGTCCAAAGGATGAATAAAATCATTGATTAGGTTATATGTCGTCATTTTTATCAAGGGCCACTATGAAAATAATTTACCTTTACCAATGTCCTTCTGTTGCATCTGTCCATGCAGTGGAAGGGCACACAGAAGAGGCCAGACTGTTTCAAAGTGAAAGTGTTGTTATTCACTCCTTTTGTTGAAACATTGCATTGCAGAGGTACAGACACTCGCAGAAGTGCAGTGCAGTAGAATTTGGCTGAGTGCTTCTTATTTGAAGTGATATGCACAGGCAACTGCACCCAGACTCAGAGGCTGGGGGCAAAGACTGGTAATTAGGCTAATATGAAAAAAGCCTTGACCTGGTCTGATCACTGAAGCAACATATTGGTTTCTTCTGTCTGCGTCTGCAGGCAATATCATGAAAATCATCAAAATAGGATGCAATGTTCGATTTTCCCCTCTGCTGTTGAATGGCAATTTATTTTGGGGAAGCATAAATACTTATTGTTGCCACTGGATTCCTTTTGGAATAAAAATGTTCAAAGGGCAGAACAAAACATAAAATTAAATCATTCATCATCTTGAAGCCACACTCAGAGCAGTGCAGTGAAAACTGTTCCCTCCTGAACCCTCTGTTGTGAGCAGGTCTGTGTACAGGGCCACAGCTCAGCTCTGGACTCAGGGTACCAGGCACGGCTTCAGACCTAATAACAGCTTCCTCTGAATCCTATGCAAAAGACAGCAAAGATATCAGTTAGGGAACACTAGCATGCCACCTATTTTGGTCTACAGGATGTCTTCACAAATATAAGTTCATTTATCAATATGTGTCTCTGGGACTGTGGTGGATACAGCAACTTTAACTGAGTTACCTTAGAGAATGCTGTCATTCAGTGACGCAACACTCCACTCATGTTTGTTATTAAAAATAACTTACAACAACTTCCCTGCAAAACTTCAGATCATACAAAAATAAAAACTTTGGTCTGTGTGCTGATCGATGAGCAAGACAGGTGTGAAACCAGGAGAGGCTTAGCTGCAATATCCAAGGGCAAGTGAGCTGTTTCTAAGCAGAGATGAGTTTGAAAAAAACCTCAACAAACTTTGAAAATGCAGAAAAGAAACTTGTACAATGTCGATTACAAACAAACTAGTTTTTAATCCCACATGGTTCTACGGAGAGATGCCACGCAGAGGCCAATAGAAACAGTGGACTTGAGACGCAGCGTTCCGAAGCGAGCGCACTGACTCTGGACTGGCCTGTGGAAAAGAGGATTAACAGGGAATTAAAGTGTGATTTCTGGACATGTTTACTCGGGTGTCAGTCTATAACACAAATGTGCTTCTGAAAGTTTCACATATTGAAACGTGACCCCTGTGAGAATCATAGACACAGCATACTACACACAAGGACTTTTAATGGAGCCCATTTATCTTAATGTCACTGCTGTAGCTGTAGCAGCCACATCTCAGCTTGTTCGTGAACACACTGGTGCTCAAAGCCTAATGCACTAGAAATGTAATGCAGAGCTACTCAGAATGTAGAAGGAACACTATAACAGCCAATAATCAAACCATGTGAGGCAAAGGTGTTAGTTTCTCAGGCAATATAAATCAATTTTCCTATTTTTTATTATTAAAGGTGGAACTTTTCTGGTAGGGAATGTGCCATTTGCTTGTGCCCATGGAGATGTTGCCATGTCATGCCATGCTGGGACAGAGAGGCATTAAACTCAATGTGCATTTATTCAATTACAAGTTTTATTGATAAAACAATACATAGAAAATCAGACTTTATTATGGTGAATGGGATCAACTCCACAGATCTGACCTGTGCCTTGGCCGTGTTTTGTCCCTTTCAATATTCATACTTTTGATGCCATACTGTAGAGCAAAGCAATAAAAATGCAATGGAACAAACAGGTAGTGGAACCTCCGCCTGAAATGTTACACAGTGCACATTTAGGTCAGGAAGACCGAGTATAGTTGAACTGGTGTCTGAGGGAGGCCTCCCATGTGGCTTTGGAGCGATGAGGCTCAAATGAGTAGTGATGATCAAAGAGCTGTGGGGTTTGCACTGATCTGTCTGACTGTGCAGCAAACGGAGCAGAAGAGCCAGAGGAGCCACCGGCCTGTGTTTACTCCTGGCTGATGAGGCTGTTTAACAAATCACTGTTATCCCACACTTAATTATATGCACCAGGGCCTGGATCACATGTGCCCGGCCAATCACTCCAGCTGCAAACCATCACACTTGATAGACACTGATAGACAGAGCAGAGAGGGCGCTCAGCTCAAATCAGTCCTCGAGACAGTCTTATAGGAAGCATATCTGACAGTGCAAATATTATACTGTAACTTCTATTTTCTATTGCAGTGATTTCTTAAATTGACTAATGTGATGTGTAGCACTCTGAATTGAGTTGTACACATGGCTCTGAAAGCAATTCTGACAGAAAGTCATGACAAATATCTGAATATGATTGGGTGAAGCATCACAAGAGCGCATCCATCTGGATGCTTTTCAAAAACAAAATAGTCTGTATTTCAGCTAAAAAAAGGCTCAAGTATATCTGTTTTGGTTTGTTTGGGTGCTTCACCTTTGGCTTCTGCCCAAACCACAATGCTGCCCTGTGACTGGTCTGAAACACTAGTGGCCCAAGCAACAGCGGGAGCCGGGCCAGATGAATTCAAGTGAGTTTGTGAACTCACAGATATTGTGAGAAATCGTCTTCTTGCCAGGTTCATGATTGTTGAAGGTGCACTATACCTCTATGGAGACAAGTATCAAATCTGGAAAAAAAAAATGCGAGAGATGTGTTTACTGCCTTACTGTGAAGCATGCACTCACTTCGTTGACATACAGAGGTAGTTTGCACTTCTAAAAAAAAAAACGTCTGTATCTAATTTAGAAAT
The DNA here is from genome assembly GCF_009829125.3 of Periophthalmus magnuspinnatus. Lineage (NCBI taxonomy): Eukaryota > Metazoa > Chordata > Actinopteri > Gobiiformes > Gobiidae > Periophthalmus > Periophthalmus magnuspinnatus. Next base: position 942,623 of record NC_047140.1, on the reverse strand, counting down.
TTTGATTAAGGAATGCAATTTTTTGTCTTAAAATTTGCAACTTCAAAAAACAGTTTCAAGTCTTCGACAGTTAGATTCTGCTTACTATTCCAAACATGTTCTATGAAACTTGTTGCAGATGCCTGCATTCATTTGGCAGTAGACATATTTTCTTTTCTGTGACAAAACACACACTTTGAGTCCTTTATAAACTAATACAAAAATAATATGACTGACTATATGATGGCTTTTCAGCTTCTTTGTACTTTGATACATTATCCTCTCAATGACACCATGGAGATAATTCAGTGGACACACTCTCCTTTCTGAAACCAAAACAAATCTAAGTAATGAATTTAGTGAAAGAGAATCACAACAACAGCGTGGCCAAAGAGCCCTTAATGGCTCACCTACCTCTCCCCTTTTACAAGTCTGATGGAGAGAAAGCTTCTGATAAATTTGTTGTGTTTGCTTCCCAACAGCTCGCCCCCACCCCTCCTGTTTATCTGCGCTCATGTTGGCTGCATTTTGTAAAGTGCAAATGCAACACCTTGGTGAAGAGGTGAAGGGAAACTCATTACAATCCTGCGGCCCGTGGCCCCCATGCCAGCCCTGTGTGTCTACTGTGTCACAACAGCACTTAAATGGGCTCTATGAAGACCTGTGTCCATGCTAGCCAAACCTGCCCCAGCACATTAGCAAAACTATATCACAGCTATGTTTACCGTAGCTTAGAGTGCGAATGGTACGAAAGACGTGTTGTAATCCAGACATCTCTGTTTACTTGGGACAATCCTGGTTTTGAGCCCTGTGTCCTGTCTTCAGATTTATCCAAAACCATTGATTTGTCCCAGTCAGGTGTCACCATGTTTGAGCAATTTGATACAGTAATGGTGAAGAAGGGAATATATTGTCATTGGTTTAGCTAAAATACAGAAAAACATGCATAAGGATGTCCCTCAGATAATATACTGACCCACAAGTGAGTTGAGAATGGACAGTGTTACGCGTTCTTTCGCAATTTCATTGATCCCAGCTATCATTGATTCCAGCCAACTTGTCCCTAGTGTCTGTGTACACAGGTACGGGAATGGGTGAGTGGTTCTTTGATTTAATGCATTTTAAGTGCCTTGTAGGTGGAAAAGTGCTATATAAAAATGTGACCATTTGCCATTTACCAAATCTGAGCCAAAATGTACTCCAAGATAAGTTTTGTCACATTTACATTTCCGTTCATTTAAAAGTTGCAATATTTGGCACACATTTTTATGTTAAATTGTCTGCATTAAGAACTGTCCTGATTACTGATGATCAAATCAGTGGATAAGAAGAGACTGAATCTGTTAAAGATGCTGTACCTTATTATTACTGTCTTAAAAAATGAGAAAAGCAGATCTAGTTCATTTGTAAAAGTTTGCAGTGGTCCAGCGTTATTCCTTACTTCCCTAAAGTGTTCCTAGCATCAACATTATTCACCATAATGAAACTATAAGCACTTTCCACAACTTTCAGAGGCCAAAGCTGAGTTTTGCCATCACGCAAATGCTAACAATATGTTAACAGTGCACTTCCTGGTTTGTGGATGATAAAAACACTCTATAATTAAATGCAAACAGCACACATCAGTCTCATTTTGACACTAAGAGCTGCTTCTACAATATATCTGTACTCGGTTAAGACACATTTGACTTTATTACATGAAATTGGGAGCAGCTTTAAGTGTAACAGTTTAAAGAGTTAAAGAAGGACCTATAAGGGTAGAGCCAACAAATGGCTCAAGTAGTCAGTGTTCAAAATATAAAGGCCTTTAATGGTCCTGTGCCTGTTTTTGTCCATGTATTTGAGCAAAGTTTGTATCAGGAAGTGTATAATTAGCATGCTAGTTGTTGTTAGCTTTACTGTGACAGCTAAACTCCGCTATGTTCTCTGAAAGTTATGAAGCACACTTATAAACTCATCGCATTTTGACCTCCGCAAACATTTCTGCTTGGTGCTACCTTAATGGCTCCGTTCCCTTCACAAATAGCGACCCCATATTGTTTCCATATCAGCTTCAACCATCTAGTTTTATACACCTGTCGGTTTCTCTGACTTTGTTTTTGTTTTGTGACCCACAGTTCATTTGCATCAGCTCATACTCAAAATCCCACTTAAATCCACCGAGACACCATTTGTACTTTGAATAGAATTGCTTTGGATAAGTTCAAAAACATTCCCTACCTTTTTATTTCACATCACAATAGTAGGAAACGCCTGATATTGTAAACAAACCTTCTGGAAACAATCCGATAAACAAGCCAATAAAAGCACTTTAATACAAGTGTTAGTTGTCACAGTGAGATAAGAGATTTCTCATTCACTTTTATAGACTAGTTCCACAACATTTACTGGGTTTCCTCTGAGCTGCTGTTATATGGCTGGCCGTCCGAGACTGCTTTTCTGCTTTTGTTTTTGTTTTTACTGGACTCTCTTTATACGATAGCGCAAAATAGCGGGAAGGAAACAAGGGCCCTGCATTGGTTGTCGATTTGGGAACGTAAGCTAAGCATAAACAGAAGCTATACAGAAAAGCAGTGCTGTGTATTCCCATAAACTGGTTCTATTTTTTTCTTAGGCTTTTATCTAAAAACGAATGCCAGCCGCTATCAGCCTTTAGATAAACTGCAAATGGTGGACAATTAGTTGCTTTTAACCTGGCATGTAGAAACTAGAACTCCACCAAGGCCCTGCACCCTGCAGTGGGAATCAGTGTTTGAGTTTTATACAGTTAAAACCTGGAACATTCTTCCTGAAGATGTGAGACAGGTCTCTACTTTGATAATGTTTAAATACAGGCTCAAACGGTTCTGTTTAGCTGTGCATATGACTGAAAGGGTTTTATTCTGCACTCTTCTATTTTAATGTTAATTTTATGATGATTATATGTAATTATTTATGTTATGATTTGTGTGATTTTAATGTCTTTCGTATTCTGCACTTTGAATTATTTTATGTACCAATTGTGCTATACAAATAAACCTTATCTTGCCAATGATAAAAATATTGTGCAGAACCCTTGACTCCAACAAGCAATCATAAAGTCAAATAAACAATATTATATGTACATTTAAAAACAACTTCAGCTGACAAAAGTGCTTCTCATAAAAATCAAACAAAAAACAACTATACTGATAGTAGGATAGAACAGAACCATATTCACCAACACATTCTGTGTTAAAGACTGAGAGGATCTGATAGGAAGAGGGCGCTGTTCCATAGTCTGGGCACTCCCACAGAAAAGGCTCTGTTACCTCTGGTCTTGAGCCTGACTTTGGGCACAGCCAGCAGGACCTGATGAGCTGACCTCTGACCTCAGGGCTCTGGGTGGAGTATAGGGCTGCAGTACCTCTCTCAAATAAAGAGGAACCATAGAGTGCACACATTTAAACACCATCAATAATAACATTTGACATAAAAAGGCAAGAAAAGAAGAGAAAATAACCAATGCAATTACAATGCTAAACTCATTGTAATTGCAGCGTCCTTATAAGTGCATTATTATTTCTCTCAACAAATACATAAATAAATAAATGAAAGCACAATGCCATGTAAAACATGAAATGAGAAAAGAAGATGATATTACTACAATAGTACTACATTAGCCAAAAAAAAGTTATCCATTTGACCTGCATTAAACATACAACAAAACATAAGGAAAAACATATGGAATATTTATCCCGGTTCCTTTCTCTTTTTGTCACCCTGGTTTATTTCCCCTCATCCCCTTCACCAGTTCTTCACAAACAGTGGGTAAAGCCCCTCCTCTGCCTGCTGCCTGTGTGATCAAACAGCCTGCTACTATCAGGAGTAAACTCGGATGATGGCTGAGGCTGCCTCAGTCTGGCTTTTCTTTTCATTTGACTTGGTTTGATCTTCTTGGTCTATTTCCATCCAAAAGCCAATTATATCAAGGTTAGAGTCTCGCTGTGGAATTAGCTGACAGGTTAGTTAGCACTGATTCTACAGCTTAATTAGGACAATAAATGAAGCTAAATAAGGCAGTGTGATAAAACATCGGCAGAGGACTCTTCATTTGTCATGACCCTGACTCCGGTGGGTAGACTAAAGGTTATCTTTTGACTGTAATTACTATAATAAAAAGCACAGAGGTGTGTGTGGGGGTGTGTGTGGGGGTGTGTGTGGGTGTGTGTGTGTGTGTGTATGTGTGGATATATATGTCCATGGTGATATTATATTGATTTGGTTCCACAATATGGCAGTAAACTTGCATTCAACTATGGGTGTTATTATTGCTTGAGGAAATACCTTGCAGAACATTCACTCTAACTGTGAGTAGGGGCTTTTTCCACAAATCTGACCTGTATCATCACCTGATAACATCACCTGCTTGTCTTCATGGAGACAGTTTGATGCCGTACTGCGGAGCATTCTAGGCAAAGCAACAACATCTCCATGGAGACAAGCAGGCGTCAAAAAGTTACATAGTGCACCTTTAATTACGGTGACGTTGAAGTTGAAGGCTTATTTGTTCACATACATTTATCTTTTTTTTTTTCTTCATAACATGATGTTGTTTACAGTTGTCTGCCTCCTGCCTCCCTTGTGTTTAGTCCATAAGCCTGACTGCCAATCACATCCCAGAAGTACAGACTGCTTTGACAGGCAAATTGGATGTGGAGGTTTTGTTTAACTTGTTTTGTGAAACATTTGTTATTTGACAGAACAGACGATACAGAAGAATTACTATATTTTATGTTTTTGTGAGACAATATATAATGCACAATATCGTAAGTATATTTTGCAATGGTAGATGTGGTCAGCTATATGCAACATTAAACCTCTGCTCCAGTGAGGTGTATTGCATCATGTTAAAAGATTGAAATAATTCCACCTACCCAAAAAATGGGATCATTACTTCTGGCTCTGCACTCTACCATCATATTTATATTTATGTTAAAAATGCAATTCTGAGTCATAACTTGCGTCAGTTGTAAAAATGTTGTCATTTAAAATTTAGGTCAATACTACATCAGTATACAATGTGAGAAGAAGGCTTTTTCTATGTAGGCTGTGGTTAGTTTGAGACAGTGCCCACACAAAAGGAAGTGAGCAGAGTTTGTGAGTGGGAGAGAAGCCATGTTTTAAACTCATATCTGAGCCTGCACCCTACAGCACTGTCAGAGTTCACCTAATAAACATCAAGTTTATGTGCAGCTTCTAACTTTAGAGGTCTTTTTTTTTTTTTTAATGGAACTTCATATAACACAGTAACATAAATGGAATAAAATGGAAAACTGTAATCTGTGAGTTCAGAACTTCATAATGGAGGTTACAATCCCGACATTTAAGACTGTGATGAATTTCATAGGGGCCTATAACTGAAAAGAAACAGGAAAAGTATTGACAAAATACAAATCCACATATGTTGAAACTAGAACTTAGTCAAACTTGTCACCTTTTACTGAATAAATTAAAGATATAAGTTTATAGAGGAGGTATTATGCAAAATCAATTTTTTGGAGCTTTCTGTCATGTTATGTAAAGTTGGTCCCTCCTCAAAAAACATGCCAGGAGAGGTTTTATATGTCATTCATGTTTCAGTAATCTAGAGATCTGCCCCAGGCTTATTCCTTCCTTAGAGCTAACTCCTTACAGTTAACCGTAAGGCCACAAGCCTTCCATGCTCCCACACTACAACTTTCCATGAGTATACAAAAGCAGGATACAAAACAATACACTACAACTTCACAAACCTGATGTGATGTGCAGTAGTTTCATTAGTGAAATGCATGGCGATTGTAATTTGATAGTGCTCTGAAGGGGGAGTGACTTATGTGAGACCCAGAGTGGAGAAACTGAAACTTATAAAACATGTTTATACATTCTTTTTGGCAAATATAGCATTCAAAACAATAAAAGGAAACATAGTGTACTAAATATGTGTTAGCAGTTAATAAGTGTAATACCCCCTTTAATGCCATACTGCCTGAAAGTGACATAGTGCACCTTTAAATTAATAATAAATAAATTAAACACCATTATTGAAATATTAATCATATTTTTACATTCCTTTTTTGTGGCAAAGGCACTGTACTTTATGTCAGTATTTGTTTCATGTAAGTACACCCAGGCCAAAACATCCACATTTTGTCAGTCTAACAGCAAATTTTGCATAATCCTCACCTGCCCTCCATAGTTTGCTTTCTAAACTTTGCGATAATCCAAAAGTCCATTATGTGCTGAAAATACACAGTGACAGATAGAGTACCAAGATGTAGACGCTATAGACGTTGTTTACATAATGTCCTCTTTTATGCTTCTAATGTGCTGGTGGAGACGCACATGAATTGGCTTCCCTGACACGGTTCATTACCTCCAGCTCCTGTCTGGCCCGGAGGTCAGGGAGCCAGCAGTGTGAGCGGTAAAAAAACCACTGAACTCACCCTGTGCGCTGCCACAATATAAACACAACAGAAGAAGATGGGGAACAACTCCTACGTATGAGTATTTGCTTGATGTTGCCAGTGTTGGGAATAACGGAGTTAAACTATAACAGCATTACTAACTGCGTTATTTTTTCACTAACGGAGTAATCTAACTAATTACTTTTCCCAGCGTCCCAACGCCATTACCGTTACTGACAATAAAATGTGGCGCGTTACTTTTATTTCAGTTCACTCTGCTCTTCATCAGAGTCTCTCAGCCAAGGAGCTGCAACGCTGTTGTGTTTCTTTGGTGAAAGAGGAGGCTGAGGTGAGATAATACGCTGGTTTGAGATGAGCAAGGCGGGCGCAGATACGACGCCGTCGATCGGTGCGCGGTGCATGCCGGTCAGTTTGTGTCCAGGATGCCGCCGACTTGCTCTGACGTAACCTGTGCGCCGGTAACGGAAAGTTTTTGAGCAAGGCGAGCGCAGCAGCTCTCCACCGACTGCGGCCGCCTGCATGGACTACAAACACGTAATGCATGATGGGAAATAATGCCCTGTCCACACGTGCATTGACAGTGGATTGGGTCCGAGTTGTGTTTTGATCAGAAACGTGACTGTGTTCTCTCCAAAGAGGAACAGGCTCAGATCAGAGGTTTGAAAGACTTCTGCTTCTAAGATACAACCACTGGTTCAATCGTTAGGATGGATAGATAGATAAATAAAGGAATAGATAAGTGTTAGTAGGTATTGTGCATTTCAGGCATAGTTAATTTGCCTAGTAACTAGTTACTTAAAGTAACTTGTAACTTTAACTAATCACATTTTTGAAGTAAGATGCCCAACACTGGATGTTGCAGTGTGTACTATGAAGGATGAAGGAGTTGATGAATAGTGATTTGTAATACATATCAATGCTAATACCGGTATCAGTGATATTGAAGAATTTTCAGATATTAGTTGAGCCTTTTTAAACTCACTAATGAGTTACAATGAAAATAGAGCATTGCAGCTGAAGAGGTGTCTGTGGTTACAAACAACACATCATTTTACACCATGGACGTATAATAAGATCTGGAGGATGAGCCAAAGATTGTGCTGTACTAGTTTAAATAGCTCAAGCTCAGTTCTGACCAATCAGCACAATGTGGAGCTAGAGCGGAGCTAGAGCGGAGCTAGAGCGGAGCTAGAGCGGAGCTAGAGCGGAGCTAGAGCGGAGCTAGAGCGGAGCTAGAGCGGAGCTAGAGCGGAGCTAGCGTGGGCTTAGAGCAGGGCTAGGCTAAATCTTACAAAGCTGTGTTTGAGGATTTAAAACATTTCAAAAGTTCATGTTGTGACAACTTAGGAGAAACCCTACAAAATCTGACCTTTGTGTGAGATGTGTAGGTGCCCTGTGAGCCAAACACAGGGAGTTTCAGCTCACAGCTGAAGCTTTGCCTCTAATCAAACAGAGGTCTTATGCAGGTCACATTATAGATCCATGTTTATACCCAAGAGAAATATAACTTAGCATCTCTTTGTAGGCCTTGCTATAGATTTAAAAATCTTGATATTGGCATTGGCAGATTTTGCTCATTGGCCACAGCAGCAAGACGAACTGGAGAGTGATTGAATGAAAAAAGTCCATATTAGACAATCCCTGTTGATAACACAGGCGTTAGGGCCACTGTGGCCTCATCACACCATACTCCACATCCAGAGGGGCATCACATACTGGCATGAAGTACTTTGTTGCTTAAGTAAAAGTACAGATACAGAGATAAAAAGTTACTCAAGTGAAAGTATCACATGAAAAAATAGTAAAAATATTAAAGTTACTGTATGAAAATGTACTAGAATAATATGCAAAATTATTTCACAGTTATTTTGATAAAGTGCTGATTTAAAACTGATACATATTTTGGAAAACAAATCTTTTTTTTATTATTTTTTTAATGAATTTTGTGTAATTATTTTCATTTGCTCAAAGCCGAAGCTTGAATTTGAAAACTTTAGTCAGGATGAACATAGTAAAAATAACAAATATATCATATATATTAGGCAGGCATAAATAATCTTAGCTTCAGCCAATGCCTTTCAGTCACAATGAACAAATTCTGTGTATGTGACTGTGACAGTGTTTCATTTATTTTTCTGTGTGTGTCTGAATAAACTAACTAACTCAACTAATATCATCATGAGAAGTGCTTTTACTTTCAGTCCTGTTCAAAATGTAGTGGAGTAAAAAGTACAGATATTGCTCTCAAATGTAGTGACATTAAAGTAAAACTCATCCAATTAAAATGTATTTAAGTAAATACAGATACCTAAAAACCTAGAAACCTTACTTTAATACTTTTACTTTGTCATCCTTTCACCACTGCTCACATCCGTCACAGCACTGGCAGTTCAGTTTGTCTGACAAAGAATTTTGGCATGCATATTTCCAGATTAAAACACATTTGACCAGCTCTTTCTGATGGTTAATCTCAACTCGCTGAGTTAGATAAAGACTTTATAGGAGGATGTAAATTGCAGTGTTTTATGTGAATGTTAAATTAATCAAATTTTGAAATATTATTGCAAAAAAGTGTAAAGTATTTGTTTGCTGTTCTGTTCTATTATAAAATGTAAACTGACCATTGTTTTGAATATATCCACACAATGAACCCATAACAGTTCTATGCATGTGTGTGTGAAAGTCCTTTGTAATCTTCTGTGGCTTCTCAAACAAATATAATACAAAATATCAAACTGAAACCTCCACGCAAACATCTCCAATACAAAGATAGAGCATGCAGAAATATGTAGCATATAATCAGTTGGAGAAGTGCATAATTATATTTGTGTTGAATCTCTCCCCAGACACTGCAGCTGCCAATCAAATACTGGAAAATAGTTCTTCTATAAGTGAATCTTCTATATACTAAAAAGATCCCGCAATGTTGACTAAAATACTTTCTGCATGAGGATCACAAAATTTATTTAGTGTCATAAATTGTTGTCAAAGTTCCACCTAGCGGTTTAATCAAACATTTATAAATATGAATTTCCTTTTGTCTTCTTCAATCTTAGCAGGTATTTTGCTGTTTGTAGAAAAACACACAACAAAGAGCCTTGGAATAGGTTATTTTTTTATCACCACATATGTACAGCGTTTTCTGTACTGTGGAATGTCCCAAGCAATGGCATCTCCATAGAGGCAAGCAGGACACCTGGCCAAAAAGCTATACAGCTCACCTTTAATAATGATAATAATAACACAAAGGGAGCGACAGACAAAGTCCGACCTGACACGGTTGCTTGAGTTTTCATTCATGCCTGGAATGGTGGGAAGAAGCCAAATTGCTTTGTTTTGGAGAGGACTTTTTGAACGCCAACCTGCACATTTTTCAAGTTCCTGTCAGCTTTGAGCAGCTATCGAGAGCAAAGAAAACCTCCCCGGAGGGCCCCACACCATATGCGGTTTGCTCCTCAGAGCAGTTCAAATGAAGGAGGGAAGGCTCTGCTCCTTGCGCTTTGAAAGCTCTTTTAAGGCACAAGAAATGTACGGCTTTGTTGATAATTGATTTTTGTATTTATGAAGAATTTTGGGCAAACTAAAAACACTGCCAAAGGAAAAGAAAATGCGAAGGTTTGAAGGTTGATTATTGGACATGAAAGCTGAATAATAAATCATTCAAAGCATTAGATTATAGAAATTATATAAGTACATTTTCAGGTAGAAGTAAACTGTATATATAGCACTTTTAACAGATAAAAATCACAAATGCTTTACAGAGAGCAGGTACACTAGATAAACAACAAGTACACAAGTCAAATAGGGTCAACCAAAAGCTTTTCTAAACAGGAGTGTGTTGAGCTGCTTTTTAAAAGAATCCACAGTGTCAGCCACATGGAGAGAAAAGGGCAGGGCAGTCCATAATTTTGGATCCACAGCCTGAAAAGACAGGTTCCCCAAGTTTTATATCTATTTTTTGGGACCACAAGCAGGTTCTGACTGAAGAACCAGAGGGTAAAAGCAATTTTTGACCTGTTTTGATAACATAGCCTGGTCAAATATGACCCCAGGGTTTTTGTGGCCAGTTTTAACAGTGGAGCCCACAGAACCAAGATGTTATTTGATCTGAGGAATTTTGGTTTGAGGAGCAGTGAATTTCAGTCTTGTTTGCGTTTAACTGAAGGTAGTTTATAGTTAGCCATATTTTGATGGAAGTCAAACAAAACATGGACAAAATATGAAACTCTGAATCATTGAGTGAGCAGTATAACTGCACATCAAACCATGTACAAATGATTGACACATCTCTGAAACGCTGAATAACCTGGCCCAGAGGCAGCAAGTACAGCAAAAATAAAACAGGGCCCAAGACATACCCTTGTGCCACTCCACATGACAAGCCAGACACTTATTATCATTTACTGTCTTTGATATGAGATTAAATCCACTGGAGCACAGACCCACAAAATCCAAACACTTTTTCAAGCCAGTCAATGAGAATGTTATGATCCACCCTATCAAAGGCAGAGGCCACATTTAGTAGAACCAAGACTGAGCTGCCACCATCACATCACTTGATACTTTCAGTAATGCATGTTCTGTTCAATACATTTTTCAGAACCCTGACTGAAACATATCAAAGAGTTTATGTTGCTCCATGTAGAAATGTTATTGTCCTGCCACCACTTTTCCCATAACTTTGGAAACAAAAGGTATTTGGATATGGGCTTGTAGTTTTTAGGCTCTGAAGAGTCCAGTTTAGGCTTTTTTTTAAATGGGGTTTGCCACAGCATGCTTGAAATAGAAGGGAATGAACAAATGAAAGATTTATCAGCTTTACAACTCATGAACCAACAATATCAAAAACATTTGTAATGGGTGAAGTTGTAGCAGAGCCGAAAAACGCAACACGTCTCTTGCGTACGTAGCGTATTAAACAGAGCTGTGTAAGTGATCTTTCTATCTTGCACATTAAGCGACCTTCTCATTGGTTGCATGAGTAAAATGAAAGTAGTGAAATACACTCATTTTACAGCCTAATAATTGTAGTTTGCACATTCATTCCAAAGGGGATGTTATCAGACTACCTCCAGCCATTCACCACACGGGGAGTAGTAGCACTAAGCACTTGATGTGAGTTTGCATGCACTTCTACTGCAAATACTATTACTACTACGGTGTTTACGTAAAATACTAATTTATTGTTTTGAATTTGGTCATGGGTGTTAAGTTAAATGAAGATGAGTACAACCATGAACTCAACCTTTGGCAAAGGTATTGCTGATCTATTTGATTATATCCAACTGGTATGGACTTATCCTAACGAAGCTGATCTAGTTCATAGGAACTAGATCAGCTTTTATACTTGTCACTATTTTTTATTCCACTAATATGTTTCATTTTACTGAGTGTATATGGGTCCATAATGTATAATTCTTTGGCACTTTGGCACTTTATATAGTTTTAGTCAAATTCAGGCAATGGTGCAATATGGCATAGTGCAGTGAGGTGCCACGCTATTCTAATGTTTTATTTGATTTGCTCTGTTTTCTATTTGAGGATATTGATTCGTGTGCACTCTGATGTGGAATAGCACTGGACATTTTACCTGCCTTTCCTAAATTGCCTATTGCTTTTGCTTCTAAGTGTTTTAAAGGTGCCATGCCCTGTACCTACTGAGTATTGCACATTCAAGAACAAAGCAGTTGGTATAATGGCATCAGGGCTGGATGAGGGCATCACATGCAGCAGGCTGAGCGGTGTGAAGGAGGACGATGAGCACACTGAGGAAGACACACAGGAACAAACATCATTATAAGAGCTCTGATACTAGCCCTTATGTCTCCTACTTTTTCAATAAAAATGCCATTAACCTATTACAGTCCTCTTACTTAAGGGTTTTTCTTATTGCAAGAAACAAGATTAGAAAACTTTTGTATAACTGACTGAAGATTACTAACAAGTAGTTCATTTATGGTGAGAGGAAAAACATGATTAAATAAACAGTATCAATTTTAAAATGTACTTACAGTTTTTGTGCCATGACAAGTCATGTACAAATTCTACTTTAGTAAATTTTTCAAGAAAAGCCCCAAACATCCATCATGCGTTAAATCCACCAGCTAAAGTAGTCCTGACCAAACCTAGTAACAACAGCAGCAGATACAGACAGAAGGGTAACAGCAGCGAGCAGGTTAGCTATGTCTATTTATATTCACAGTCAATGGCAAAATGGGAGTGGAGACATTGGTGGTAGTAGTATCCAAAGATACTGAAGAAAATAAAGCAGTATTAGCAAAAGTAGTAATAGAAGAGATATATACTACCCTATATTTTTGCCTACTGACGGTGTGAAGCTTGTTCAGTCATTCTTAAATCAATTAAACAAAAATCATTGCAGTTTCAGCAGTGTTACGTAAAAACAGTTTGATATATTCAGCTCTGCATACAACACAGACTTTATTGGAGCTACTGTAGTTTGAAAACACACTGAAAGTTGTCATTACCTTCACTTGAGGCCACTCCACTGACTCGCAGCTGCCCATTCATTTCCATCTTAGTCATGAACCACCTTTTACACTTGTAACCTTGATGCATATAGACACCGCTGCAGTTGTACTTACGAGGCATTCCTGGCAAAGCAGATCCATTTGTGTATTCTAAACCGTCAGTGTGATTCAGTGTTCTGTGCACTTCTCAGGCTAAACTTAGCAGACAGGAGCGCTTTTGACAGGATCGCACTACGGCTACTGTGAGCTAAGGGAGGCGAGTCGCTTTGCATCAGCCGTTTCAGCGTGATTAGCTGCTGTGACAGATGACATGCTACGCTGGAGACGGGGATAATGTTTTCACAGTATTTTGGAGGTTATTATTAAGAGAGTTTTACTACTGATCGGAAAAAGTTTGTGATTAATTATAAGTCAAACATGGGCTTTCTTTGAAGACAATATGTCACATTAGTGGAGCAAATTTGAGCATTCACGTAGCAGATGTTTGAGTGCTGGGAATCGCAGATAGAACTAATTAAACGCATTTTGACTATTTTGCTATTCAGCGTACAAAAATAGATTTGGGATAAGGAAAGTGTCTTGTGGGGACAGAGTAAGGCATTTTATGTGTTCTATGAGGTTAAATGAAGGCTAAAGTGTTTTAAAGGTGCACTATGTAACTTTTCTGGCGGAAGGTACACCATCTGCTTGTATTATTGTTTTCTCTAGAATGGTTTATTAAAAAGTGTCCACAGCATGGCTTTAAACTTCCTACATAAGACAAACAGTTCACTCAGGACAAGTTACTGATCATATCTGTGGAGAAGTGGCCCTGTATTTGAAGCTATACAAAGCTTCAAAGTTACACCTGTAAATGAATAAACACAAGACAGATTTAATGGAATGCTGTGGAACATTCAATACTGAATAATAGCATCTTAATAGATATACATAAACATATTAAATACACATGTAAAAAACTAGAAATACAGCACCCACTGGCTAAAAGTACAAACAGTAATAGTACAAATACAACTGTAGTAATAGTAATCATAGTAATAGTGATAACAGCCCAGGGCCATCGTAATAAGAAGTTGCTGTTGCCATAGAAACTGCAATGGTACTTTACAGTGACATCATATTTGCAGTAGTAGGATTCTTGTGCCCCTTTCATCCACAATTTTTGCTATAGCTTGACTATATTTAAAGATCCACTATGCAACTTTTTTGGTCTCCGACTTGTCTCCATAGAGATGTTGCCAGGCATGTTCCACAGTATGCTTGGAATGCCATACTGTGGAACATGCCAAGCAATCAATACTATTTTCATGAGACAGGCAGTTGGCAGACCCTCCTCTACAAAAGTTACATACTGCATCTTTAAAGGGCCCATATTACGGTATTTTCTGATCTGTTCTAATGTTGTTTCCTCATCACAAACAGACCAGGAGTTGTGTTTTAATTCATTCACACATGTTTAATGCACAAACCCTGCAGAGGCTGAGTTCTTCTCTCAAACAGAAAACACCTGTGATGTCATCAAGTGGTAATACAGGAAGTGCTTTTTAAACTCCATACACCTTCACTAGAATCATTTGGGCAATTTCACCCCTGACATTGTCTATCTCTACTAAACAAAATGCAAAAGGAGCTGTTAACTAGAAAACTACTGCTTCATGACATCACAAGGTAGAACAGAGCATTTTGTGGACAAACTAATAATTAAGGGCTACTCAAAGATATGTGAATGAATCAAAACACACAACACAACTCATCTATGTTTTTGATTAAGTAACAACATTTTAACATGACTTAAAGTTCACAAGAATCCATTTTTATGTAATAGAGGAAATGTAAGTGTTCTCTCGTGGTAGTGCCCCATAGACAATGGTGCAGCAGTGAAGGCAGCAGTGTGGCTGTTCTGTAAGGAGGATCCTAATTAGCCTCTCCACTCCTTAATTAAATGACCACAGCGTTAAACCGTGTAACACAAGCACAAGTGTCGGTAGTGCCAATTGGCTGAGCTAAAAAGGCTGGTTTATTTTTCCTTTTATGCCTGTTCATTATTTCTCTGCAGTCTTGTCTTGTCAGAAACAGCCTTTGTGAGTTTGACATAAGCTGCAGTGTTCTGAGCGCCAGTGCAGAGGCTATCTCCCCTTCAAGACTGTACAGAGCGTTCTATAATGACATCAGGTCTGCAAGGAAGTCATTGTTTAATTCTCTCTTTGGTTGAGCTATTTACACCTTTGTTGCTAATATATTTCTTTTATTGCCAGGACAAATGTAAAAAGTAATAGCTGTACTACTGGTTTGAAAACTACAATAAAATCTTGGCTGAACCTAGGATACCATTATCTGCATTAGGGCACTTCAAAGCAGAGCCCTTTTTGGTTTTAAATCAAGCTGTTTTACAGGAAATCATGAGCTCTGGCAACTCAAAGACAAAATATATACAACTTTTTCTAATGTGTTTTCACTTTAGCACAAATCAACATTGTTATTATTAATTTCAATTAATGGTCAAAGCGCTTTACATCAAGAAACCACTCACCCATTCACATACACACACATTCATGCATCAGTGTACGCAGATACTGTGGACAAGGTGGGCTAAGTGTCTTGCCCAAGGACTCATCAACAGCATCATCTGTGGGAGCTGGAATTACATTGCCAACCTGTGGGTCAGTAGATCTGGCCACTCTACTAATGATGATTACTGTATGTCCAGAGTGGGATTTGAACCGCCAGCCTTCAGAGCATTCTGAAACCAATGGATTGCTCAACCAATCAAAACACATAAAGAAATTATTTGTTAGTTATGTCTCTTCTTGTGACAATATATGCACATATATCTGAACTACTGACTCACTGTGTTACTCTAAAACCATGAGCATGTTTCTCCTACATGTGTCCATCAGACACACATGTATTCTACCCTTTAAGATGAGAACATGACGTCCCCTGCATACTGTGAGGTTTCTATAGGCGACATTCAGTTCAGAAGTTAAAATGCAGGGACACAAGAGAGACACAGATAGACAGGCCCCTTCCACAGAGATAGTGCAAAACTCGCTACCATGTGGAGAATCCCATCGATCCCACTCGATGCTGAGTGCATGCTTTCTGTAAGGAGCACCAATGTCAGACACTACCAAGGACATACACGTGAAACAGCCTCCTACCGGTACTGTACTCCCCTAGGGCACCACTTTAGTACACACTACATCACTAGCTAGCCTGTAAAAAATAAAAATAAAACAGATTTACACCCCCGTCCAGATTGCACTCGGCTAAGTAGTAAAAAGATTAGCCAGCAGTGGCAAAGTATCATCAGAGGAACGCCAATTCAGCACTGCGCTCTCCATCCGCCTGCCCTTGTACCGCTGGCCTGTGCCAAACTGCGCTCTGCCTTCTGCCAAATGTCTTTCACCTCAGAATAAACAGAAAACTTTGAATACGCAAATAGGAAACATGTTTATCATAATGATCTCTGCTCTGAGCTGTAAAATATACTTTCAAATACATCTGTAAGGAAAATAGCTTGATTTCTACAGATGGTGATTCATGATCCATATTGTCAAAAATAATACACAGGAGAACCAGCTATTCGAAACAGGCTCTCACATTACACTCAAAGTCCAGTTTATATTTGAATTAAAGCAGACCTATCACGCAAAATCAACTTTTCAGAGCTTTTAACCATGTTACAATTGTTTCCTCTCACCTTTTACTCAACCAGAGTTGTATTTGGAGTGATTTGTGCATGTTTGAGCAATCTTTAACCTCTTATTTTCAAGATGCTATTTTGCCAATCAACTGCTGTTTTCACCAGCATACGTCCACTGATCTGTACTTTTTCTGTACTGTACAATTTTTTTTTCTTAATCTGTGGTGCGTAGGATTCGGCAGCGTGATGTAGTCGTTTTGGTAGAAAAAAAAAAAATCAACAGCTCGCCAGCATGATTTGCTAGGTTATACAGAAGCCTTCTCATTAGTGTAATCTTTCTTGAAGACATTTGCTTTCTGATTACTCTCCTCAGACATTTAAAATATTCCTGATTTCTTTGCTCAGGACACATCACCAATAACAAATGTATATATCCTGTACTTAAGCCCAGTTGTACTACTAGTTTCCCAGTATTAGTAACACTGAATCTTTGTTGTCGTATGATCTGGCCTATTTTTAACCAGCAAGTCTGCCATGTTAACCATCCAAAGCAATCACAAACAATAATCTCTAAGGCGTAATACACAAGTAAGAATTCAAACCTCAGATTTTCTCCCCAATCAAAACCAGTGGGTGCAGCACATCTACCGTATCTATATGTACCCGATTTATTTCCATGTGTTTGAACAAAACGTGTCTTGTTCCAGTACAGATATACTGTAGCAGCTCTTGGGGTCAAAATAAGACTGCATTTATTTAATTGCAAAGCATTCTACCGCGTTAGCTTTACCATGAAGGAAAAACTCTTCTCTGGCCTTTGAAACACTTTCTTTTCTTTTCTTTTCTTTTTATATTTATTTCATTCATTAAAACAAAACAAATCAATGCAGCATATCTGCCTACAGTATTTCAGCTTTTGTACAATTATAATAGATGAATGAAAGGGCACAGAAAGAAGCAAAAGCTTATAATATCTGCCCCTTATCAACTCTGACTCTTATTCCTTCCAGTGTATTGCACTGTTACATTATACAAAATCAAACTTAGGTGTGTAGCTACTTTACTAAAAAAAAAAAAAACACAAAATCATCCTGTCACATAGCAGTTATATACTTTCTTAATAATGATAATTTCAAGCTTTTCTTAAACATATAAATGGACTTGGATTCTGTAATATTACTTTCAAGACTGTTCCAAAGACTTACTCCCTTGATTGAAATACATCTTTCCTTTAGTTTTGTTCTAAACTCTGGCTTAGAAAATAAATCAGTTCCTCTTAATTGATATCTACTTTCTCTCTTTAGAAATCTATTTTGCAACTTCTCTGGTAATACTTTTAGATGAGCTTTATACATGGTTTTGAGAATGCTATATTCCACCAATTTGTTAATTTTCAACATTTCTAACTGAATAAAAATTGGATTTGTATGTGCTCTATAAACACTTCCATTGATAATTCTAATAGCACGCTTCTGTAACAGATGTGTTTCAATGTATGTTTTACAAGCACTTCCCCACACTTCAATGCAGTATGTCAAATATGGAACGATCAATGTGTTATACAATAAGAACAATGCATCTTTGTTGAGAGACTCTTTCACTTTGTGTAATACAGCAATGGTTTGTGATACTTTTGATCTTTCTTGCTCTATGTGGGATTTCCACGTCAGCTGCTCATCAATAATAACTCCTAAAAAATGAAATGTACTTGTTCTTTCTATCTCTAATCCTTGTGTGAATAATCTTACCTCTAGATCTTTCTTTTTACAACTAAAGACCATAAATTTAGTTTTACTAATGTTTATAGATAATTTGTTAGCATTGAACCATTTTAATATTTTTTGAAACTCATCTTCTACATTTTTTATAACCTCATTTATGTTTTTTTCCTGAGTAAAATAATGTGGTATCATCAGCAAATAAGATACAATTTAGTAATTTTGATACAGACATAATATTCACATAAAGGAGAAAAAGTACTGGCCCCAAGACCGAACCTTGGGGTACCCCACACGTTACTTGACGGTATTCTGATTTTATGTTGTTGATTTCCACAAATTGATAACGGTTCGTTAAGTAACTTGTGACCCATTTGTGTGGTACACCTCGTATACCGTAATTTCTGTAATAATATTTCATGATCTAGAGTATCAAATGCTTTTTGAAGATCGACAAAGATACTAACTAAATATTGTTTCTTGTCCATGGCATTGGTGATTTCTTCAGCCAGGTCCATTAATGCTGTGGCGGTTGAATGACTGGAACGAAATCCGTATTAAAAAAAGTCATGAAAAGCCCCTTTAAACTCATGGATAATTAGGATGCTCGGAATGTATAAGGTAAATGAGGAATAATATTGGACCACTGCAACCTGTTGACCTACTGTTTTTCATGTTTTGATCAAAAATCACGTATTGCATCTTTAAAGGGCCCATATTATGCTATTTTCTGATCCATGATATAATGTTTCCACATCACAAACAGACCTGGAGTTGTGTTTTGTTTCATTCACACATGTTTAACACACAACACTTGCAGATTTAGGCTACTAACTAAACACTGTTCCACCTTGTGATGTCAGCATGTGGTATTACAGGTTCTCTGTGTTTTTAAACGCTATACACAAACTCGAATCATTTGGATCATTTCAGCTTTCACTGCCACTTTATGACATCACAAGGTGGAACAGAGCATTTTGAGCTTTGGAGATGTAGGAAGAGTGTTACTCAAATGTGTGAATTCAATTCATTTATTTTTGTAACGCCCAAAATCACAACAACAGTTGTCTCGAAGGGCGTTCATGTTTTGGTTGATGAGGGAAACCGGAGTACCCGGAGGAAACCCATCCAGACACGGGGAGAAACATGAAAAACTCCACACAGAATGAAACAAATCACAACTTCAGGTCTGTTTTTGAGGACCAAAAAGCCTTATAACGGGACTTAAAGCCCACATGTGTCAGTTTTATGTAATATAGAACCTTTAATGATGATGTATTATAATAGAAACAGCTCAACTGATGAGTGAGTAAATGATGGGAAACCATAGCAGCATGCTTAAAAAGTGATTTTCATAAAATATCTCTATATATATGTTTCTCATAGCTTATTCATAACCTGCTCCTTTTGTGCTACTGTCCCTTGCTAAAGAGTTCTGTCAAGTGTTCTCCCTTTTGCCAAATTCAAAACAGGTCTAGCTAGCCTAAGGGGTGCTGGAGGGAGCCACACAAAAGCACAATATATATAAAACACAGCACAACCCTATGAGCCAATTAGACAGCGCCTTGTCTGCTCACGGAGATGCTAATGATGAATGCCACTATGGGAGGTGTGCTTCTCCATATAATTCGGAGACAAATCCGTTTTTTAGCTGTGCGCACAAACAACTCGTGAGTCTTTACCCGAGTGGCGTGATGTGTTTTCATCTTAAGCTCACTGTATCCTCTTTAGCACACACGAGGAACGCTAGCTTGAGACGCATCCTGATCTTCACTGTCTGTCTGCTTCACTTCAGACAGTGCATCTGGACTCAAGAGTAATTACGGGACGCACACAACATAAACACGAGATTTAAGGGCAACAAGTGGGCTTTAAATGAGCACATTTTACTCACAGGGCACAATACTGGATTAGGGGAGTACTGTGATTGTTTGGGAAATTGTTTAAACTTTTAATTTTCAATTTTAAATACAGATACATTTGGTAAATCACACTGGAGCTGTACTTTACTTGAATACATTTAAAATGTTATACTTTTTACTTGACTACATTTGAGAGCAGTATTTGTACTTTCTGCTCCACTACATTTTTGAACAGGCTGAAAAGTAAAAGTATTTTTTATTATTGTTTGAGAAAGGCTACTGAAAAGGCTGAGAGTTTATTTTTAACACATTCACAGTTTGAGCAAAGAAAAGTATGCAAATAAAAACAGCTAGAAAAGAAATAGATCCAGTTGTTTCTGCTGGACAAAATTCAACACAAATTTGATCAAAAACACAACATCTGAAGGTTTATTAGATCTCAAAATCTGTGAGAAATACTTGTAGTTTTTACTTTTAAAGTAGATTTTTAAATGGATATTGTTCCATATAATACTTTTACTCGAGTATTGTTTTGCTCCTTTATTCTCCTTTATTCTCTACAAAAATTCTCCAAAGGATCTTTTTTTTTGAGTAGCCTTTTTCCATAAGGAGTAATATAGAAAGAGTTAATGTATGTATCTATGAGCTTCTTTGATTTTGATTTAGAATCTTTACTTTAACTAAAGAAAATATGTATGTACATTTTAGTAAAAATAAAGAAAAGAATACAGAAGACTTATAGTAGAGTTATTTCACTTTTTGTCTTTACTACACAACTCCATACATCTTGCTTCATATATTTGATGTCTTCTGTCAGTATATAAAATGTAGAGAGTAGTAAAAAAACGAAAAAAAACAAAAAAAAGAACAATGAGATGGCGTGTCCAAACTTTTGACTGGTGGTGTAGGTTTCAGTGCATGTCAGAGAGCAAGGAGAGGAATGTGGCTAACTTTAGGAGGACTCATAAAACTAAATTTATAAACTAATGAAGGTGAGTTGCTTTGCATATTTGCTCCAGTCTTACCACTCATAACATAATTTAGAAATTTTGGACATCAAATTCCCTTTTTCTGACTAATATAGTATGTTTCTCTGGCCTTTTATTATGCAAACTACTACATCCAACACATTAAAGGTGCACTATGTAACTTTTCTGGAGGAGGGCTGTGTAGCTGTCGGCACCTCCCATGGATAGCTGCAGATCGCACAAGCGAATAGCTGATTTTTTTTTTTTTTCATTTGTATTAAAATGACTACATGATTTTGCTGAATCCTATGAGTATCATAGATTAAGAAAATAAAATAAGTAAGAGAAGGAAGGAAGTACAAAATAGTGGGCGTATGCCGGTAGTGGTGAAAGCGGGGATTGATCGGCAATATAGCATCTTATAACCTAGAGCTTCTAACCTAGAACATGGTTAAAAGATCTGAAAAGTCGATTCTGCAGAGTAGATCTGCTTTAAGAATCACCTCATACACATTCGTATCGCCTCACTATTCACTGTTACATTCTCCCACAGTCATACTCACCGTAGTCGCTCTCATAGAAGATAATGAACTTCTGCCAGTAGAGCTCGGCCACCAGCGTGAGCAACACCTCGTTGATTCGGACGGGTGGGCGCGCTGCCAGGGTGTAGCTCTCTCCGTCCGGGCTGGGGCTGAAGGGGCATGCTGTGCGGGGTGACCCGTCACTGCTCCTCTGGATGAACAGGTGAGGGATGTGCATGGCATCCGTCAGCGACTGCAGAGCCAGAGCCGCTGCACAGCCGGTGGAGGTGACCAGTGCGAGGATGCCCTGGTTCATGAGCTCACAGGCTACAGGGGGAGAGGAAGGGAAAATTCATTATTCAATCATGCACAATTGGATAAAGTCAAAGTTAATGTGAGGTAATGGTGTAAAGTGTAAAGCAGCATGAGGATGTCTGTATTTAATTTTCATTTACGGGAGATAGGCGCCATGGAGCAGTGAATCTGTCATGCCTGATTTGATGCAGTCTGCTAACAAACTTGCAAAATTGACACGGAGAAAAAGAATTACCGAGCAGAAAGGGAGGACTTTTGAATTTCAACTTATATTTAAGAAAGAAGAGCATGAACACGACACAATTTGAAAGTGTAGACTCCTAAAAAGACATAGTTCTTTCATATCAATGCCAAGATATGTCCTCAAGCCATGGATTCATTGGTTCATGGGGAAAAATGTTCTAGATGCAAAGCTGGTGCAGGATAACGATGATTTAGAAGCAACTGTTCTTGTCTCTTTGTGTAACTCAAATTGTGAAAGAGTGGTTCAGGGAGTGTGAGACATCATTTTCACACATGGATTGTCCACCACAGTGTCCAGACCTTAACCTCATTGAGAATCTTTGGGATGTGCTGGAGAAGACTTTGTGCAGTCAGACTCTACCATCATCAATGCAACATCTTGGTGAAAAATTAATGCAACACTGGATGGAAATAAATCTTGTGACATTGCAGAAGCGAAATCGAAACAATGCCACAGTGAATGTGTGCTGTAATCAAAGCTAAAGGCGGAACAACCAAATATTAGTGTGACCTTTTTTTTTTTTTTTTTTTTTTTTTGTGGTAACTTTTTTTGGCCAGGAAGTGTATACAAGCAACATAGCCACTGATTTTGAATGTGTATGTGTATGCTCCATGTAATCTTTGTAATTTTTTATTGTTTTATTATTATTGTTTTTGTTTTTTGTTTTTTTGTTTTTTTTACATAGATATCAGTCTTGTCACCTTAAATCACTCCTGGAGTTAGATTCAGGCAATACTGTCCAATCAGATTCACTTTTTCTATTTTTATTATTTTATTTTAATAGAGTCTTTTACAGACCAAGGTTTAGTTTGTTTTCATACCTGTTCACCAGAGTCTTGGTCCTGTGGGAGCATTTAACCCTTACACATCTAGGATACTGTGCTGAAGAAGTCGGACTGCAGATGGCCCTGTCGTCCTGCCTCCACCAGTAGAAAGACAGCACCAAAACATGTTTTAAGTCAGCTGACCGAACACGTCACAGCAACATCATGTGACAACCCAGAGGAAGAGCGCTAGTGAGCAGTCCAAACTGTCAGGTATGAAAACTAAACCTCGGTCTGAAAAAGGAACCCGTTAAAATGAACAGAAGACCACATGAACCTCATTGGAGATTCACTTATTTCAGTGACGCTTCCCTGTTTAACTAATTCACCTGTCAATCACTCAACAGTGATTCAACAGTGATTCAACAGTGACCAGTCTCACATCTTCATAAATTATTGGAGAAGAGTGTATTCTGGATTTCTGACAAAACATTTATTCTAGTGAAAACAAAAAACCTGTTAAGATTCCATTCACTGATTGACGCTCCTCCATTCTTCAAAACACTTTACACTACACAAATCTTCATCTTTGTTTTGTGCGGTAAAACCATCCATATTGACAACACCCCCATCTGAAATTGCAAGTTCTCAATGTGTTGCTGACCGGTAACAGTGACAAAAACATGAGGTGTTAATGATTTAAAGTGTTATGTGCTTTGGAAATATAAGTTTAACTAAAGCAAGTGGGATGCGAAGGTTTCGATTACAGTGCTAACCGTTTTGTTTGGATACTGAGCAGTGTTTGAAGACTCCATGTTTGAGTGGGCTTAACGAGTTTGGATATTCTTTGTATATCGGATTTGGGATTATGTCAGAGCGTGAGCTGATCACAGAGGATGGAGGCCTGGTGCAGAATTTGTTGTACAATGTTGAGATGAAGTATCCAGCGGGGGGTAACTTCTAATCCCTATTTCGAAACAAAGGGTAGACAGCTGATTAAGGCGACACTCGTGCTAAATGTCACAGCACCCAGAGGCACAAAACAACAGCTTTGAGACTTAAGAAAACAGTTGGAGACTTTAACAGAATCTTTAAATGAAAGGACATAAGTTTGTTTTCATAGACCCCAGAATGTTTGCCTAGGATTCAGAATACACACTTCTTAAATACTTTACAGTGGTGTGAGTCTGGTAACTGGTGACTGACAGGTGGACCAGCCAATCAAGGACATGCATGGCCCATCGTATTGGAAAAAAAAAGCAAAAAACATCCATCCATCCATTTTCTTCTGCTTATCCAGGGATACAAGTGGACAAAATGGGTCTCCTCCATAGGGTGGCCGGGTGCACCCTTAAGGATAGGGTGAGGAGCTCGGTCACATGGGAGGAGCTCAGAGTAGAGCCGCTGGTCCTACACATCGAGAGGAACCAGTTGAGGTGGCTCAGTTCAGCATGCCTCCTAGATGCCTCCCTAGGGAGGTGTTCTGGGTATGTCCCACTGGGAAGAGACCCCGAGGAAGACCCAGGAAACGTTGGAGGGACTATGGCTCTCGACTGGTCTGGGAATGCCTTGAGGAGCTGGAGGACGTGCCCAGGGCGAGTCTGGGCGTCCCTGCTTAGACTGCTGCCCCCGCGACCTGGCCTCGGATAAGCGGAAGAAAATGGATGGATGGATGGCAATACTGTGAAACTTTCCAGGCGAAGCAATAACATCTACAGACAAGTAAGTGGCGGACCACACACCAGAAAATACAATTACATAGTGCCATTTTAAGATGAAGGAGGGTAGATAAAGTGCTTGAGAGGTGATTGGTTGAGAGGCAAATATTAGCGGGCTGTAATTGGCTGATGGCAAGAGACAGGAGAAAATAAAAACAAGTTAGGAAATTCCCGGGGCCAATCATATCTAACATCTAATGCATGAATTTTTCATGTATTGGTGTTTTTCCTATAAAATCCGGAATAGGGCCTTTTATCATACTTGTAAATCCCTCCAACATGTTTATTTACACATGTGCTCTGAATTCAACATCCTCTCAGGAAAGGTCGCCCCATCTTGTGTTGCAAAATGCCAAATATCTCTTAAAAGATGAAAATGCCATCTTGTGCATCATTAGCAGATCTGAAGCCAGCGTGAGTGGCTGTTTTGTCAGAGGTGCTGGTAAATATTTAATGGTCCTGATCAGACCTGAGTTTGCACTAAAAAAAATATTTTTGCACTTAAAACACTGCAGCAGATAATCGCCAAGTTAAAAAGGTGTGGTGGTCACACAGAAGAGGATGCATCCTATGTTGTTAAAGCAAACTAAAATTCACCATTTATATTCTTTTTTAGTTAGTTAGGTCAGTGCTGCAGGCAAAACTTGGTGGGTACAGCAATGGAACTAATTAATTTGTGTTTCAGTTTACAAACTGTTTTCACTTTTATTTGTTTATTTGGTCAAGGTATTGCATTTTAATGAACATACCTGATAAACATGCTAACACGCCAGACTGTAGCTATGGGCTAATTTAACTTTTTCATTTTTGCTCTCACAAACATTCTGATTCATACACAAGTGCACTTAAGGAAAGGTGTTTTGCCCAAGGACAGTGCCAGTGCTCCCCCCCTATGGCAACTGGTATTCTGAAGGTAACGCTCCTTCACGCCTACATTGCTGGTTTAGCAGGGAGTAGGCGCTTAGCAACACTGTCAATTAAACCTGTTGCTAATGCTAGCGGGAGTGACCTCGGGAAAGAAGGCACCTGATTTATCTGTTATTAATGTTCATATCTTGATTTAGAGACACAATAGCAAAATAAAAACAATGTGATGTAGAGCGGGTTAATACAAACATTTTAAGCCTGACGGCAGCAGTTACAGAGAGAGGGCTGACAGTTTTTTTCCAATAGAAAGTGAATTGGAGTCAGAGTTGTTGAAGCCAGAAGCACAACCATGCTCAGTTCCTAGCACAGCGGCTAGCAGTTTAGCTATGTCCGTTTCCATTTCCAGTCTATGGATCAGACGAGCTCGGGCATTGTCAAAGTGGTATGGTCTTACGTTTTCTTGTATGAGCGAAGAGGAATAGAATTTTACACCAAAATGCAAATATAAAATGAAAAAACGGCAATAGTGACAATGCTGACACTGTTTTCCTCGTTGAACCGGATAACTCATATAGTGAGAGATTTATGCAATGATTGCCGTTATAGGTTATAAAAAGAAATTCTATCAAAGAGTGATGCCTATTTACATTTATTTCACTGACATAACTAATCATTCCTTTTATAAAATAGAAGAGGTGCCTCAGTCAATCAACATATAGTAATAAATTATACCAGTGTAATAGTGATGCACAGGTCAGCTTTTCTGTCTGACCCGCCCCGCCCGAGTTAAAACCCAGACGTACTCTTGCACGCTTTCTCTGTCAGGTAGAGTATTAACCAATTACCACATGTTGAGACAGCAGCATGACTAATTATTTATTTTCATAAGTCAGAGTGGTGATCAGAAACTACAACCACACCGTGCATTTAACATTCAAGTCTCACCTGAGCAGACTGCACCAGAGCCAGAATCTGTCCATAAACTACAGCTATGCATTGTATTATTCAGCAATGCAGTATATAGGTGAATCCTTTTTGTTATAAGGTGGACATCAAGAGCCCTTAGATACAGGCATATCCACAGTAACCTAAAGCATGAGAGCAGTGGATTATGGGAAAAAGGCATTACAGATGAGCTGTTGAAAGGTGGGCATTAGATGGATCCATATGCGAACAAGGCCTACTGTGTGCGGAGACAAGTGCGTGTATATGGGCCTGCCTGTGGATGGACTGTACATGGACGACTATTAATGTGACAAATGATCATTTTATCTGCTGAGTACTAGCACACGACTGCATTAGGGTGAGCAGGAGGCAAGAGCCTGAGCCATGACATAACATGAGGGAGAGATGTACAACTCTGGATGTATAACTCACTCTACTGTTTGTATTTATAGATTTAAGCTTCCTGTTTATAGACAGTGGTGTAATGTAACAAAGTAAAAGTAGTAAAGTACTGTAATTAAGTAAAATGTTAGGCATGTGCACTTTACTAATGTAGATTTTATGTCACAACATTTGAGAGCAGTATCTGTACTTTCTACTCCACTACATTTTTGAACAAGACTGAAAAGTAAAAGTTTCTTTTTTTTTTTTTTGCGAGGCCCACTGAAAAGGCAGGATTATTTTTAACATGTTCATATTTTGAGCAAACAAAAATATACAAATAAAAACAGATAGAAAAAAAGACTGATTCAGCAGTTTCTGTTGAATTCTTGAATACTTTAAAATCTTTAAGTCCATTCTTAAACATGTACTTTAATACTTTTACTTAAACAGATGTTTGTATGTAATACTTTTATTTTTACTTGAGTATTTTTTGCTCCAGTTTGTACTTGTAAACTGATTAGTTTTTCACCACTGTTTACAAGCACCATTTTGAGTACTTATTACCATTCAAATATATATATATATATATATATATATATATATATATATATATATATATATATATATATATATATATATATATATATACGTATTACAAAATAGATCCATTTGTGTGTTATTTATCCTTCAGATAAGACATGACAGCTTTATATGAATGAAAGTTCAAACATTATGAGATGTTCTAGGCCCAGTAAATAGTCGTATTACAGTTTTTTGAAAGCACCTGGCATCTTTTTATCCTTGTATGCCCTGAAGCAGGCCCCGCATGGCCCAAACGCGTAGGCATCTCCCGTTTTTACAATACAGGACTTTTAATGTCGTCGAAGTGCCTCAGATTTTTCGCTCATTACATCCAGTTATTTCAAATGTCTTTAGTTGATGTCTGTTGGTGACTGTAATATACTATGAATTTGATTTAGAAAATAAGGTGATGTGAGTAGTATCTTTCACACAAAACAGGTTTAATTGTATAGTCAGAATAAAATAGTGCAAGGATAAGTCTCAGAAAAAATACGTACCTGAGAAAGAGATCAGTCTCTAAAATTCGTAGCGAGGTCAAAATAAATATAAAAACAGTGGCTGTCTTTTGTTAACAAGAAATCCTTTTTTTTTTATTTTTTATTTAGTCAACGTGAGTACATATGTTTGGGATCTAGCCAGTGCTGGAAATTTCACAATTTTTCCAGCGCATTCTTTCTAATTTAAAAATACAAAATTACATAAAAAATGGCAAAATTGCAACAGATTAATTTGTTGCTGTATTGGCATTTCATAATCCCAAAAATGTTCTAATCTGTTGCTTCACAAAATGATCAAACCCTAATCCTTTAGTAACTATTTCTAACCAATGCCGTTCACATTATACGCCACACGATAATACAACATATACTTGGCTGTGGGTGAGCTCTCTTCACAATCCCATATGATTTTCACAGGTGAATTCATATATTTTGTCTGCAGCTCAGTCAATACTATGCTATACTTTTTCACTAAAACAGTACAAATGTGTTCTTATTCCTCCTATAATGAAGCAGGCTGGTCCTGTTGAGAATGTCCATGTTAATTGGCTCTCTGAGGTATTCTTACAGTGATCAGAAAAGAGCTTGGTCAAATTGATTGGCAGCTCTTATTTAGCGCCTGTGGTGTTAGAACAGCGGGCTTTCATTAATTAGCTGTGCTTGTGCTTGGACACTAAATATTGACATTTCAGACCTTTTAATGTCAGTTTTAAATACTTGAGTAAGAGCCAGTTCCATTATATGTTTTTATCTGTGATTTTTGTCTGGGAAGAATATATGTATAAGTATGAGCTGTGTGATTTATTTAGGGGGATATGATACATTTCACAATAATAATAATAATAATAATAATAATAATAATAATAATAATAATAATAATAATAATAATAATAATAATAATAAGGGATCCAAAATACACATTTCTTCAATACTTTATGAACATGTGAGTCTGGTCACCATTGAATCTCCCTGTTTTCAAACGGGTGGATTAGCCAATTGCACGCATGGTCAGTCTGTGTATGTATGTATATATATATATATATATATATATATATATATATATATATATATATATATATATATATATATCCCACAACATACTGAAAAACATGTGTATTTCTGCAGAAGCAATAACCAAATCACTAAACTCTATTAATCTGAGGTGAAATTTATTTTATTTTATTTGTAAATCATAGGTGACCAATGAGCTCCTTCGTTTTCATATCACTGAAAAAAGTGTATCTGATTGGACGATCACGTTTGACCAGACTCCAGATGCAGAGGAGGACGTGGGGACCAGACTGGTATCAATCTGTACAAAAAATACGGAGAGAGATCAGTCTGGATTTGATATCAAATTTTCTTGAGCACTGGGAGATTACGAACGTCAATTAAATTTCAAATATGTTATACATACATATATTTTAACATTTATATACCTTTCATTGTTCACAGCCAGGACTTTTGAACAATTTCCCATATATATTTTTGTCCATCTTGCTAGCACTTTTAACACTACGGCTAAAGTGCATTTGCGGCCATTTTGGGTCTATAATGGACAATCCGGGCCCATTATACAGTAGACGGCCCACTGACAGACACGGCGAGGCCTCTATATTCTTTGGCACAGCTGATAATGGCGGAATAATGACTCTTAAATGTTCCCCCCGAAGTGGACAGAGGCCATCATTCATTTCCTGCCAGCTATCTGACATGGAGTGTCAGTCTGCCCATACCCACAATATACTGGGCTAATGCATGCAAACTTTGCTTAAATCACTATATATTATTCTTCTTATTAACAGAGATAAGAGCAAATGGAATAGTGGTTTATGCGTTGGTATTGTGTTTGCCTAAGTGACAGTATCAGGTGAAAAGGAGCTGCAGAGTCCACCATAATTACAATATGGAAATGCAAACAACAGCTGCCTTGTGTGGATAGAGATGCTAATTTATCAAACACATTGTGGAGAAACTGCAATTCCTCTCTAATGCCTCAAAGCTGATGGATGGATGATGAATTCAGCTGAGGATACATTCATTATACTGCACCTAGTCAAAAGTGCTTTTAAGTATACCATTATGAGGTTAACTCTCAGCATTTAGGACACACATGCATTGTTAAAGTTCACTTTCAGATTTTAGCCTAGTTTCTCTTTCACTGGTTCTTTAAAGGGGACATGTGTAAAATTGTGCTGTGTATATATATATATATATATATATATATATATATATATATATATATATATATATATATATATATATATATATATATATATATTACTCCAAGCCTTGGATGAGCAGTTGATGTTGATAATTTGGCTGAGGGGGTTCAGACCTGTGCAAAACAGCAGTGGGGTCAATGCCTCTCCTTGGTCAACCATTAAACCCACCATATTCATTCCCTACAGAAGTTAGGGGCATCTCTCTTCTTGCAGTTATGAATAGAAAGTCAATAGGCAAGTGCATTATCAGTTATAATTGAGCATTCACATTTTACTCATTTGAATGAATGAACAATCATGGTTCTTTAAGCCTACAGCATTAAGTACACTACCTGAGTTTATTCATGCATTATTCATTCCCTTATTACCTGTGTTATCTACCCACAGCTGCCATGAGACGCTGAGAGGGGCAACAGTTCTGCCCTTTTGGACCTTCAACAAACACACCACAACTCACTATCTTCAAGCATCTTGTAGGAAACAGTGGCAACATACTCCATAGTGAACTGGAAACATTTTGGTGACCAACCTGCTGTACTTGTAACTCAAATGCAAATGAGGGTGTTGAAGAAGCATCAGCTATTAAGATTTGGGATAAACCACAAGAGCATTCCACTGAACCAGCACAGTTCTGCTTTGATGATTCTGAAAAAACACAATTATTACCACAACACCAGCTTATAAGAAGACATCACTATTTTGTCCCCAGCAATCTGTTTTCGCTGGATGTCATCAGTGTTTCTCGGCCCCTGGTTAGAGCAACATCATTTGACAAAGCACTGCTCTATTGCCCCGGTGAATATTGCATAAATTGGGCCCGTCTGAGCAATTTCATACTGGAAGAAGATAGGAAAACTGAGGCTGTGAGCACAATGCGGGAGGACGAGAGGTAGCTGATGTTAAGTTGTTGACACGGTTCTGCCCCACAGTGATGGAGGAGGCACAGGGACATCTAATTAAAACAGCTGCAGGTTCAAACTCTTATTTTAGTCTCATACAAAAACAATGCCTCAGAACAGAACCAGGAGTTTGGCATTAGCAAGCCATGATGTGGGCTAGAAATAAAAGGGATACATAAAGCGTCACATTATAGTTGTGAAATGGGATAAGGAATGAAAGCGTTTAAGTTGTCTCCTCCAGGCAAAGCAGACAAATTGGAGTCACTGTATTGTTAAAAAGTTTAGCAATTTAGCTAAAAGGCGTCAGGAACATCAAATTAAACCCTTCTATTCAGATGTTGAAATACTAGGTTCCAATGTATTTAAGTAGAGGGACAAATTTCACAATGAGTAAAATTAGGCTATATTTCAAAATGATGAAGTACTTGTTGAAGATGTATTGTTCTAGCCAGTCCCGTCTGTATTTTGTTTGAATCCAGAAGAGTCTGGGGCTCAAAGATACAGTGATAAATAAGAGTTTAGTGCTTCACTTGTTGTTTCTGTAGAAGTACAAATTGTTTCTTAGTCCTCTGCAGTGCTGGAAGAAGTACTCAATTGTCTTACTTAAGTAAAAGTGCAGCTACTGAAGCAAAAAAAAAAAAAAAAAAAACTCAAATAAAAGTAAAATCATCTACTTAAAAATCCACTTAAGTAAAGGTATTGAAGTACCCCTTTAAAATGTGCTTAAATAGTACAAAGTAAAAGTATTTCGTACTGATTTTGAGGTCTTGTTAGGTTTCAAATGTGATGATTTTGTGTTGAATTTTGTTCAATAGAAACAACTGAATGTACCTTTTTTCCTACATGTTTTTATTTGTATGTTTCTGTTTGCACAAACTATGAACGTGTTAAAAAGTAATCCCCTCAGACTTTTCCATGAAAAAGAAAGCCCAAGTGCTCTGATTGGGTCATCCTGTATAAATAGACATAAATTAATTAAATTAAATAAAAACAACTAATTATTGTCTTCAAATGAATGAGTTTATGCCACTGATACTTTTCTAACCCATATCCATTTTTGAACAAAAGTTAGATGTATCCTTTAGATCCCAAGATTTGTGTTATTTTGTTGAAAATGAGTGGGTTAGCATGACATACATTTTATTTACAACTTTTAAAACAATGTACTATTTTTGTTTATTGACTGGCTGTAGAAGACACTTTAAGATTAAGGTTGAGGTACACTTTGTTGTCCTCCGCATTTGACAGCCCATCTCCATGATCTTGTTGCTAGGCTGGAGGATTTGACCTATGGTGCATGTTTTGGGTTAATGGGGGAAACCAGGGTGCCCACAGGAAACCCACCCAGACACAGGGAGAACATATAAACTCCACACAGAAGCTGGAACCTTTTGCTGAGAAGCGTGTGAGCTAGCCACTCAGTCACTGTGCTGCCTTACAACATATCACGTGAAAAAGTCAAGTTTTTCTTCATCAAAAACAGAACAGGGTTGTGCTTTGTTTCATTCACACATGTTTAACACACAACTCCTGCATATTCTTCTCCCAAGCAGAAAACACTCTGTTCCACCTTGTGGAGTCATCATTTGGTAATACAGGAAGTGCTCCACTGTGTTTTCAAACTCCATACACCTTCACTAGAGTCATTTGGATCATTTCAGCCTTGGAATTGCCCATCTCTACTGAACTAAAGGTAAAAGGAGCTGTTAACTTGAAAGCTACCACTTCATGACATCACAAGGTGGAACAGAGCATTTTGAGCTTTGGAGATGTTACAGACTAATAATAAAGTGTTGCTCAAACATGTGTGAAAGAAACAAAACACAACTCCAGATCTGTTTTTGATGAGGCAACAGCATTATAGCATTAGGCTTAAAAGAGTCGAGTTTACATAATATAGGACCTTTAAGACATTTGAGTTTTGTTTTTTTCAAATTTGTTTTAATGTAAATAGATAAATATCACATATCAACATCATGGCTTTTGCCAGGTCATCTAAAACACTCCTCTTCCTCAGCAGCTTCAGCCAATGGTATTCTCCCATAGCACTACAAAGCAGCCTTGGGAGCCTCATTGAGCTGACAGAGATGAGAAACACAAGTGTTAGGCATTTGTGTAGCATGGGCCAAGACCAGACAGTGACAGACAGCAGCGGATATCACCAAGAACAACACAGTGATGAGGGCACGGCTCCGGACACCGCTGCATGCTCCCCTCCTTCTATATGTGCCCGCAAACAGACTATAGTTTGTTCTACACAATTCTGGAAACTCGTCATGTCCTGTCAGAAAAATACAAACTTTACTTTTCAACTGAACCTACTTGAGTCAGCAGTGTTTTTGTAAGGGTTGTACAGAAATGTGGGGCAGGGGGAAAAAAACATCATAGCTTTAAAGTGGATATGCTGTACAAAATATACAGCCATTAAGTTATTATCAGGGCTGTATTTTGATATATGTTTGATGTGTGTGTGAGTGTCCTGTATTTTTTTTTTTTTTTGCTTTTGATGCCTGAGTCTGAGGATTTTTCTTTCACTTACCCCATATCCCTACCCACATTCCTGTACATAGTGTGATTATTCGCAAAACTAAGACTCCAGTGTCATACAAAAAAATAAATAAATAAATAAATTCTATAGCCATTTTTCAACAATAAAAACTTTGCTACTTCCATCCATTTTCTTCCGCTTATCACGGGGGCAGCAATCTAAGCAGGGACTCCCAGACTTCCCTTACCCCGGACACATCCTCCAGCTCCTCTGGTGGGACCCCAAGGCGTTCCCAAGCCAGCCGAGAGACATAGTCCCTCCATCATGTCCTGGGTCTTCCCCCGGGGCCTCCTCCCGGTGGGACATGCCAGGAACACCTTAATAGGGAGGCGTCCAGGAGGCATCCTGAACAGATACCCGAGCCACCTCAACTGGTTCCTATCGACGTGTAGGACCAACGGCTCTACTCCGAGCTCCTCCCACATGACCAAGCTCCTCACCCTATCCCTAAGGGTGCGCCCGGCCACCCTACGGAGGAAACCCATTTCGGCCGCTTGTATCTGCGATCTTGTCCTTTCGGTCATTACCCAGAGCTCATGACCATAGGTGAGGTTAGGAACGTAGATTGAACGGTAAATCGAGAGCTTTGCCTTCTGGCTCAGTTCCTTCTTTACCACAACAGACCTGCACCAATCCGCCTGTCAATCTTACACTCCATCCTTCTCTCACTTGTGAACAAGACCCCGAGATACCTGAACTCCTGCACTTGAGGCAGAGACTCACCACCCACCCGGAGAGAGCACGCCACCTTTTTCTGGTCGAGAACCATGGCCTCAAATTTGGAGGAGCTGATTCTCATCTCAGCCGCTTCACACTTGGCTGCAAACTGCCCCAGTTCCTGCTGCAGGTCCTGGCTCGATAAAGCCATCAGAACAACATCATCTACAAACAGCAGAGACGAGATCCTGTGGTTCCCGAACCGGACACCCTCCTGCCCCTGGCTGACTTACTGCCGGCAATGCGAACACAGCTCCTGCTCCAGTCATACAGGGACCGGACAGCCCTTAGCAAAGAGCTCTGGACCCCATACTCCCGGAGCATCCCCTAAAGGACACTATGAGGGACACGGTCGAATGCCTTCTCCAGATCCACAAAGACATGTGGACTGGTTGGGCATACTCCCATGAGCTGGTTCAGTGTTCTGCGACCGGGACAAAAACCACACTGCTCCTCCTGAATCTGAAGTTCGACTATGGGTCGGATTATCCTCTCCAGTACCCTGGAAAAGACCTTACCAGGAAGGCTGAGGAGTGTGATTCCCCTCACAGACCATCACGATGTGCTTGGGCCTGCCAGGTCTATCAGGCTCCCTCCTCCGCCAGCGGATCCAACTCAAGACCAGGTGGTGATCGGTTGACAGCTCAGCCCCTCTCTTCTGTCCTGTCTTGGACAATCGGGTGAAGATTGTCGCGGGCGGAGATCAGATGAAACAGCAACAAAGTCGATCATCGACCTCCAATCTAAGGTGTCCTGGTTCCACGTGCACTGATGGACACCCTTGTGCTCGAACATGGTGTTTGTTATGGACAAACTGTGACTAGCACAGAAGTCCAATAACAAAACACCGCTTGGGTTCAGATCGGGGAGGCCATGAGCTTGTGCGGGAGGTTGAGCGTTACTGGCAAGAGATAGTCGGCCTCACCTCCACGCAAGCTTAGGCTCTGTAAACCAATGAGAGGAGCTGGACTTTGCTCCTTGTTACAATGAAATGTTCTTCTGAAAAGGAGCAGCCTGTTGATCTACTTCTGCATTTTCAAACAGGAAGTCAGTGGTCCTGTTTCTATTATATAAGTAGCTCAGATGGTTGAGTGTTTCTCCACGAGTCCAAAGATTGACAGTGTGATTCCAGCTCTGACAGATGAATGCTGACATTGTGTCTTTGGGCAAGACTCTGAACACTTACAAAAATGTAACCATTTACCACTTTAGATCAATATTGTGATTAACAATGAGCAAGATATTAAATAATTTACTTAGATATGTTAGAGTTCAAAACTAAGAACCTGAAAAAATCATAGTATGTCCCCTTTAAGAATCACATGTAAATTTAGTATTTTTGGCAGAAAAAATGCAATTATACCTCTAAAGAAAATTAAATGCATCATCAAATCACATGACTTTCACTAATGAGACACCATTGTGATGGTGCCTTATGAACATTTTGAAAACTAATCCAAATAAATCCAATATTTAGTTTTTCATGGCCTTTTTCTTCCAGTCACCGACCAGATTAACAGTGTTGCTCTAGGAAACTTTCGTCAAGACCATGAATCAAAGATGTGTTTCAAGTTTAGTTCGTAGAAGTAGGCCTGTGAAAGATTCATCATAGCTTTAGCGATCACATCCTGGTGAGCCACGTTAAGTCAGTTCTTATCACAATGCACAAGTTTGGCAGGAGGCTGAATTTAAAAGGCTCCGTGCTGCGCTGAACGCTTCTCTGACGCTGCACTGTGAATCTCAGCTGCAGAGTTTCTTGATCTCGCTTTGGCCTCACTTTTGTTCAGATAAAGTTCTCTACCACACAGGCTCCTGCTGTGACTTTAAGATAAGAACACATATACCGTCAATTCTATCGATAGCAGCGCGTCCCATGTGGTGGTGCAGTGGCTGTAAATTACACCCTCCAGACAGGTGACAACGACAATTGAGCAAACGGGCCTCATCATGAAACAGCATTTATAGAGGGAAAACTTCAGTGTGAGGAGAAAGACATCAGCACCTGTACATCTGTAATCTTCAACAAGAAAAAAACTGATAGGACGAAATGACAAGAATACAAGTCAAAGCTTAAAACCACACTCTGTAACTTTTAACCAAAAAATGCATTCAAATACAAACATGTTTTGTTTGTTTTTTTTTCATATTAAATTTTGTATTGCACTGAAATACAAAGCAAATCTTATGTCCTCACTGTGAGTGGCCTTGCATCTTCACCAACCTGACTTATACTTGGCCTTGACATTTCCATATAAATGTTATTTCTTTGGCTATAATGTCTGTGTAATCCATCAGTCATCCAAGTATGAGACATAGAAAAAGAAAAATTCAATTCTGTCAACTGGACAAAAAATATTTTGACTTGAGAGGTTTCGTTGCTCATTCAACCAGCTTCTTCAGTTTTTTAAATACGACTGGCCTTCCATAAGGATGCAAGGTTTACAGCATAATGTCCAATGCTTACTCCAGATCAGTCCTGGTTTACATTTATGACTGGAGAGACGAGAGTGAAGCATCTATGGGCCGTTTGGGGAATTCCATCGATCCAATCATTTGGTATTAATGTAGATTCTGGAGGCACAGTTATTTTGTTTACGTGGATATAGACAATATTTCTGCCTGTTTGGTCGCATGGTCATGGGGTAAATGGTCACATTTTTATATAGCATTTTCCTTCAAGGCACCGATCAAAAAAACACTGACCTATTCAAACACACATTCACACACACATTTATACACCGGTGGATGCAGACACTAGAGGCAAAGTGGGTTAAATGTCTTCTCCAAGGACACAACACCAGTCACCTGTGGGAACTGGAGTAGCTGCCAATAATGTTTATGTTGAGAGCGAGATTCAAAGCGCCAATCAGTGAACAAACACTCTAACAACTGAGCCACTGTTGCCCAGTTTACATTTCATTGTTCTGGTTACAGGACTTTAAAGTGAAAGTAAAATCTCTGGTGTTTTGATGTGATACTACACTATGGGAGAGGCAACACATTTTCTATGTATCTTAGACACTTTTATTAGCAATTAGAACAACAACGCTTTTCACACAAATGTCAAATTACTAGATAGCTGCTAATAAAACTATCACCTAACAAAGACTTACAAAGTTACAAAGATCATATCAGAAAAAAGTTTGGTTGTAAATACTGTCCATTTTCAATAGTTTGCTGAACACAAAAAATTCCAAGCCTATGGTAAAAAAAAGTTAAACTGCACACCAGCCACGGATACTTCCCCGCTAATGCTTAAATATCTAAGACAAGTTTATAATACATGGACATTTCAACAGACGTCTTTATATTTGCGCATCATTAGCTTTCTCGTGTAAACCCTGAAAACCCATCCGGCACAATCAAACGTGCATGTCGGGACTTCATGTTGATGGACAGGCAGACATCTTGTTCATTGGCGCTTTTGTTTTTTCCGCCTCGCCGTCCCTCGATGTTAAATCGACTTTTGCGCCTTGTTTTGATTATTTCACCCATCAGGACTGACAGAAGACCAAAGCTGTTGTGTCTGGTGAAATTCAAGCTTCAGGATATTTTTCCACTGCAGTGTACACACGGGATACGCTTGAATCTTTGACCTGACGTAACACCGTGCACTTCTTAGTTTATATCCAAGTAAACAGCCAGGGAGAATACAGCAAACAGAACTACTGCAACTTCGCAAACCATACACCAATCTGGACAGGAAGCTTTGACGAAGCCTCTGGAGCTGCCTGCGTCTTAAGGCATTAGTGTTAGCCCTTGGCCCACTGCGCATTGTAGACCCAATATAGATGAGCGATCCCGAGCTTCCATTAAATAAGATTATGATTTGACTTTGTCTTTTTATTTGTTTGATCATGAAGACAAATGACATTCTGCAAACAGCTTTCACACAGCTATATTGCAATTTCGATGAATCACTGTCAATTTGCTGTTCCTCTCTTGCCCCCAACTCAACTTTCAGCATCTGTAACTTCTGCAAATTCCTGTTTTCTGCCAAAATCTGGATGGGATAATACTATGCACACAGTGTTTTTGCACTTTTTGATGGGTGATTGTTAGAAGTTTCCACACTTGAAATTTCACACAGAGGTCAACTTTTGGTTCGAAAATTGTCCCATTATAATTGAGTGCTTTGCTAACGTTAGGTGGCACATCAGGGTAATGCTATCAGATTTTCATAGAAATAAGTGTTACAATTGAATGAAAACAGGAGAGTGCCTCATTTCAACAGTGGCTCAAATTATTTTTGAAAGAAAACTAATCAAATGTGGACAATGTAGATACTAGATAATCATTTGAACAAGAATCAATATGAGGAATCTCAGAAACTGGACATTTCCTGAATAGCTTTAGAAATGTCTTGGTGTATATCAGTATCAATTTTATCAACTACTAGGTTACAAAACCACACAGAAATGACTGTGTGTTGAAAATTGTAGAGTATAAAAGTAGAAATAGAATAGCTATAACATCAGTGGAGTAAGTAAGTAAGATACCACTGCAAAAAAATAAAAAATAAAAGTAGCACATGGAAAGCACTACTTGAGTAAAAGTATAAAGTACCCATTAAAAAATGTACTTAAGTAAATTTTGTGTATATATATATATATATATATATATATATATATATATATATATATATATATATTGTATTAGCTGAAAGCTTATGAATGAATGTTCAAAAAGTGGAATGTAGTGGAGTAGAAAGTAGCGATACCTTCCATGAAATGTAGTAAAGAAAAAGTACAAAGTATCCAGTTTAAAAATCTATTCAAGTAAAGAACAGATACCTAAAATGTCTACTTGATTACACTACTTTACTAAGTTTACTTTGTTACATTCCACACCTGGGTAACAAAGCCCTAATACAAAACAAGACAGACAATAAGACATATATGAAGATGATATATTTCTTCATGCAATAAAGTGTTACCAGATGTTGTCATTTCCTGGGTCAAAATTCTGCCGTCTACCTACAACTTCCACGCACACCAAGCATGTTTCATTTTGTTATGGCCTGAGCGTTAGTTTATTTGTCCTTTATCACCCCCTTTGCTCGCTGGAGCTTTCACTTCTTATAATTCGATTCCAGTCCAAAGCATCCTGACCAGACAGTACAGGCGTAATTAGCCCATTTAACAACTGTCCCAAAGTGGTGCCATGTCACGTTGCCCTGTCAACAGCTATGCTAACATCTACGCTAACAGCCCAGCTAACGTGCTAAATCTCAAACAGGTACACAGAGAGCCTCATACCTTTATGGTTCGTTGCGTGTTTGGAGTTTTTGATGATTGATTTGGATCGTGTTAGCAGGAAAGATTGGATGACATTGTGGGCGGGTAATGACGAGCCGGTCGCCATGGGACAGGGACAGTCTGCTGTTTGCTTGTCTGCAGAAATTAGGAGTCATTTCATGGGCCCGTCTTGTGTCGTTTGCTAAGATATCATCGCTTCCTTTGTCCCCTTTTGTCTGTCGTCGCTTTGTCATATTTTCCATCTGCAAAAACTCTGGCTCTTTCCCTCCGCCTTATCCCTGTGCTGTCTCCTTCATATCGTCCCTCTGGTCTCTTATCGCAACTTTGCTTTTTGTATAGCCTCGAAATAACACAGTATTAAAAATGTATCTCTAAAAATTCACCACAGGGGTTTGAAAGTAGAATGAATCTTATGGCGAAAATGCTAAAACTAAATTTGGCAGCTCATTATGCATGTACCAAGTCAATCTCCAAAAAAGTTAGACACTGGGTAAGATGCAAATGGAAGGATTGTCTTGTGTTTCTTTTTAGATGCGATGAATTTGATTTGTTTATTTGTGTGACTGGTAACTGAACAGGAGCCAAACTACCCCTCTCAGCTCACTGCTTTATGCCTCCTGCACAGTCACAGGTGAGTTTGCACAAAGCACATATAACTCCAGAGGAGACTGAGTTGAGTAATCATGGTGCAGCTAATGTTTCTAAAAGTAGACTGCTCTCAAAAGTGGGGGCTGTTTATACTGGATGTGCAGCGGGTATTGTACCGTTGGCAAAGAATATCACCCCAATGGTTAAATAATTCATTAGTGGCTTGAGTTCATTGCTTACAAAATGTTTATATGGCAATTTTATTTTTTTTAGATTTTTGGTTAGTCAATTTGATAATTTGATGTTTGAATGGAAATATCACATTCGACCACTGTCAGACAGAAAGTAATTTCAAATGGATCAACCTGACATCACATTATCACTCACATTATCACTACAAAGTGCATTGCATTCTGGGAGCTTGGCACAGTTTTTTTTGGTTACAATTAAATACAGTTAAGTCATCCAATCAGGCTGGCCGAAACACCACAGCCCCTGTGCCCACTGCCTGAGCGCAGTGAGACACATGTGTGCATAGACGCTCCATGGAGCTAGCTGCTCCACTGGTGAGAAGGCTAACTCACCTGGCTCCACCACGCCGTTCAAGACAGATGCCAGAGTCATTATTCAACCAACCAACATCCTACAGAGGTTATGGAAACATTTGGAACATGATTAAAAGTACCTCAACCTCAGTCCATCACATCTTCACATTCAGCTAAAGCATGGGAGTTTTTTCACCAACATGAGGGCTGGCAGTTTGATACCAGCTCCAACCGGACAGACACTGGACACTGCCTGTGTGACTGTGATCTGTGAGTTATCACTGGAGTCACATATGACACAGACTGTGTTTCCCACCAGAACAGGTCCACATGAGAAATGGCAACTGAGAACTAACAGAACTAAGAAATAATAATACAAAAATAATACAAAAATTAAGAAAAAGAACAAAGTGTACACCAAATAAATAAATAAAATAAAATTAATAAATAAATAAAAACCCACTCACCCTGTCATAGCACGGGCAGAATATTTACAGCAGGTGCTGTATTTATTCACATGCAAGTTTGTTTATTATTTGCACGTCATTTCCGTGACCAGAGTGATAAAGAAAAACGCAAATATATGCATGAACAGTGTGGAAGCATGTTGTTGGCTAATAAGAACTATTGAAAGTTGGATTATTCCTGTCATCAGACATTTTCTAAATGGCTGTTTTGGTGGATTAATTCTTGTTTATTTATAGCAATCCCAAAGAAACATATTCTCAAGAATATTTTAAATAAATCGTCAGTCATTTAGCAAAATTTCAAAAATTGTATTTTATTTTTTCTCATGTAAATGTTATTTCCTTCGCTGCTTGTGTGAAACCAACCAAACAAAAGGAAACACAAAAACAAACAATTAAAAGTTTTCTTTTTTCCTGAAAATGTGTTTTCTCTTGATGGGCCAAAACAATGACAGCCTTCCCACTTAACACCAGTACTGTCCCGTTGAAAAACAAATTAGCTCATTATCCTTGGAAGGCTAGCACACAGGAGCGCTACACGTGACAAGCCAACCCGCCGGATGTGCCAAATCTGAAAATGTCAACATGCTACCTTGAGAGTGCACATTAAACCAAGGTGGTAATGGCTGTCACAAGACACATCCCCATTATCAAGTCCATTAAGGCAGAGCACTCCTTCCCAGCACAAGAAGGGATGAAAAACACGGGAATTTGAAAGTTCACAATGTCCGTCTGTGGGTAAATGCCAAGGTGATTCAGTCGGCTTTGTGTGACCAACACTGCATTCAAGGGTGCATTGTGTGTCAACATGGCACTGTGCACAAAAGGGAAATATGGCTCAATTATTCTTTCAGATACACAACTGCAAATGGGTATAGTGTGGCATGTGGAACGCCATTTCAACAACAACGCAAAATCGCTGCTGAGGACGCTGTACCTCATTTACTGTGTTAAAAACAGAAGCAGCTCATTTGAAAGTGCCGTGGTCCAAAGTTACCCCTCACTGTGTTAAAGCAATCCTGATTATTCAACATGATTTTATGAATGCATTGTACAACTTCAAAGCACAGTTTTTCCATCACACCACATAACACACAGGTAGCATGCTAACAGTGCACCAGCATTACTCCCTAGTTCAACAAAATAGTGGTAAATCATAGTGATAAATGGTATGGTAAGTATGTTTTGTTAGTTAAGAAAATGTACAGATACCAGAGCAAAAAAAAAAAACTGAAGTAAAAGTAAAAGTAAGGAAGGAAGACCCAGGACACGCTGGAGGGACTATGTCTCTCGGCCGGCCTGGGAACGCCTTGGGGTCCCACCAGAGGAGCTGGAGGACGGATAAGCGGAAGAAAATGGATGGAAGGAAAAGTAAAAGTATCACATGAAAAAAAAAAAATCTACTTAAAAGTATTAAAGTTTGTTTGAAAATGTATGTAAAAAGTAAAAGTATTTCATGGAGATTTTAAAATGTAGTGTTTTTGATAACGATGCATCCTTAATTTTTTTACAGAAATGGCACAGTGCACAGTAGTCTCATTTTGACCCTAAGTGCTGCTTTTATAATCTACCTGTGCTAGGACAAAGCAATTTATACTTTATTACAGGCCCATTCTTTTTTACTGTAAAAGCATGGAGCAGTGGGGTATAATAAGACAATAAATAAGACTTTATATCTTAGCATTTATGAGGCTGACCGAAAAATCTGATAAAACTATTTGGCGTTTCACACAACCTAAAACAAAGTGCAACTAATCTGATTTAACCCACAATCCAATTTCCTAATCACCTCTCTCTCCTTCTCTTTGTTCTGCACTCAGGAGTTTATTCATTTCCTCTTTTGGAAGACAAGTCGTGCAACAAAAAGAAAACATGAGCCAGAGAGAGAGAGAGAAAGAGAGAGAAGAAGAAGAGCCCTGGTGCATGAAATGAAGCCCGTGCTGTAGCTTGCTGTATTGGGGTGACACTGACTGATGCTCTACAGGTAAAGGTTGCATACGTTGCATACGTTGAAGTTATTTGGTACAGATGACCACTTTTTCAGTTTGCCTTCTTTGACTTTTGTATAATGTCAGTCCATAGCATGAAAGAGCACCC
Source organism: Periophthalmus magnuspinnatus (assembly GCF_009829125.3). Lineage (NCBI taxonomy): Eukaryota > Metazoa > Chordata > Actinopteri > Gobiiformes > Gobiidae > Periophthalmus > Periophthalmus magnuspinnatus. Next base: position 899,353 of record NC_047140.1, on the reverse strand, counting down.
TGGTAACCACTTGACAACAGTTTCCCTGGTAACAGACCCTTTCAACCTGTTACCTCTGTGTAAGCGAAGTATGTTCAAAGCGTGACGTGACTGGTTCGAAGTGTCTAGACTGGTAATTAAGCAGGTGCCAAGGAATCTATCAATCAATCACTCTTTTGTTTGTTTTTATTTGCATTTTAAACATTAAGAATATGTGATAAAAAAAAATACAAAAAACACAGCAAAATCAACTATTTAATCCCGTTGCCTTTATAGACCTATATTTATTTTATTTTCATAGTACTATTGTAGTACTTTACATGTATCTATTGGTTATTTGTTAGAATTTCAAGTGATTACTCAAATATCTAAAAAAAAAAAAAAAACTACAACTAGTATCACTACTAAATCATTGATTTAGTGGTCAGATCCACTGACCCACAGGTTGGCGGTGTGTTGTGTCCTTGGACAACCTCGCCCCCAGTGTTTGCGTGCACAGATGTGTGAATGGGTGAGTGGTTCTTTGATGTAAAGTGCTTTGAGTGCCTTGAAGGTGGAAAAGTACATTTACCATTTGCTACTATTAGCCTTAGTACTTAGTACTACAATATGGTATGGTATGCTTTTATTTGAACAGGGATAGTGCACAACAATATAAAAACAGGAAAAAATTTTGGTGCCAGGTTATAGCAAAAATTCTCACTTCCACCTGTCGTCCCTGGACAGGCTAATGTTAAGTAAGAGTAACAGTTTGGTGTATGTGGATGAAAGACCTGTAAACACGTGGTACATACATCTAATACAACACATCTCGCCCCTCAAATACGCCATTTCAGTTCACACACACGTACACACACAAACAATCACTCAATTTCAGATATACAAATGCTTTCTTTCATACACATTTACTAATGGGTGCAAACTTGCTTTGATATTAACCATTTCTTTGTCACATGTGCAAACTTTTGAAAACTTGTGCATGTTATAATCTATATACTACTACTATTTGATTAAAAAGTACTACTACGATTAAATCCATGTATCCTTTCCATTTTAATTCATCCATTTTGCTGCCTTTAACTTATTGAAATACGTAAGCCACTTTTCAAAAACACTGCAAATTGAAGCAATATACAATAATCCTGACGGAATTATTTATAGCACAAAATGACTCATGCTGATGAATTCCATTACCAGACTCCCATAGCAGGAAGAAAATCAAATCAACACATCCCACATGAAAGGGCAGGACACTGTCAGTTCTGTTTTAGTAATTCTGTCCACCTCGAGACAGCCAATCTATTTGAATAACACGCCACATATTTTTATAGAATCTCTGAGGTCATTAAAGACAGGATTGACCTTAATGTAGCGTCCATATCTCCAGGGGGCACAAATCCACCCACAACACGCCAGTTTACGACGGGTGGCAGTGAAGACACACAGGCTCGTCCATCTGCTCATATACACCCTGAGCTAAATGTGAGCGGACAGAAAAGCCAGCTGAAATATGATTTAGTTTATGTAGTCCCTAAGTAAGCTGTCATAACCCATAATGCATGAAGGGAGCTGGCAAAAGTAGGTCTATTACCATGTTGATAACATCAATTTCAAGTGTCAGTGCGGGGTGAGCTAATACCCCATCCTGTAAGGCTGCATGCTCATCTCCGCCGCTACGGGGTTTTTTGCTTTGATTAAAATCACATACCAACCCTTCTTTCATATACCTTTCACCTCACCTCCTACAGAAATTACCTCTAATACCACTCCACTCACACCACCCTGGGCTTTTACTCCAGCCCGTCCCTGAAGGATTTGTGGCACCACGGGAATGGTAAAGAGCAGTATAGGTGGGATTGTCGTCTGTGTTGGGAGATTTGACAATTTGGGGTCAAAAGTCTGAAATGTTTTAAGTCTGAGTAAGTGCTTATGTGTTCTGGGATAAGCCTCTTACTGATGTTTGCTATACTTTGGAATTTAAGACGAGACTGAGGAAACCCTATGATTTGTTAGAAATGATGAATAAACATGAGTTGATAATGGCATGGTTGTACTTGTTTTATACAGGGCAAATGAGGACAGTACTGGCAGAATGTTATATCCTGGATGAGCCCCCAGTGTGTTCAGGAAAAAAGCTGTTCTAAACTCCATATTGATTATATATATATTGTATTATTTTCATGTCAAAATGGCCATGTTTTAGTACATTAAAGAGATTGCTGTATAGCTGTGCACTTCCTGACATTAGGTAAATACACCTCAAAAATTCAAAAATGCATTGCACATTTATTTGATTGATCCAGAACCTCTCAAAAGGATAGTGAAGGGCCTTGTTAAAGATGTTTTAAAGCATAATACCTATGTAGTGTTATACTTAGCAGAATTTCTTCTTTGCGGCAATATATAAAAATATAAAAGTCATGGGTAATGCAATATTAACTGCCTTTAAAATACCCCAATGTTCAATTATGCCCCCCTACTATTTTCTCAGCAGTGGGAAGCCTGGCCTGATTGTGACGCATTGTAATTCACTAATTAACTATTCATACGGGCTATAAAAGTGTTAGACCTCTGAAGTATTTTGTGCATGGCTCACTTCCTCGCCTTATACAATACAGTCTAGGCTCTTGCTTTGGGCATTAATGAATTTCCCCGCCTTTTGTTGCAAGTCATTACCTTATTTTCTCTCTTTTCCTTCCCACTTTACGGCATTGTTACTTTTGCTGGTGGGAGGCGCAGGTGGCATTTTGCTGAATCACTGTCTTCCATGGCGTGCTCTGCTGGTCAGAGATGTGGATGACCCCGCAGACCTGGAGACGCCATCTGCCAGAGAACGGCAACTGATTCTGTCTCACATCTCAGGCGAGGGGGGTAGTACTCAGTTACATTTACTCAGTTAAGTTTATGCAGTTACATTTGCTTGAGTACGTTTTTGTTTTTTGGGTTTTTCTATGCACTTTTTAGAGTGATTTGGGTTTTCACTCCTTCAACTTTTTGTCCATTTGACAGATTTGTATTTTTATTTTATTATGTTTTTTCGAGTACTTTTCTAGAGCCGTACTTTTTCTCCTGTTTGAGTAATATTTGTGACAAAAGCTTTATGCTGAAAATATCACATGATTTGAACATTGTGTTTTTGGAGCTCCTTCAGATATGATTTAGTTTGTCTCAATTTAGATTATATACTTTGAAAATACCAGAGTTTGTGCATTATTGAATATTTGGTCCGTCAGATTGCATGAACGTCAAATTATAAATCAGATGTTCTTTCCAGATAGTTACTCTTTAAGTTACTCTTTTGCAGTAGTTTTACTCTCACTTGAGTAATTTCTTGAACCACTGCTTTGTACTTCTATTTGAGTAATATTATTTTGAAGTAACGTTATTCTTACTTGTGGGCAATTTTCAGCTACTCCACTGACCTCTGCATCTCGGCAGAAAACCCATTCCCTTCATCTTCCTCCCTCCTCGCTTCCTCCCCTCGTTCACACTCTCTCCTCTGTTGCTCTTGTTACGATTTGATCTAACTGCGACTGGGGCTGTTTACAGGTGTTGTAAAGGCTCGCCACGCACAATGCGGCGTAGCAGATAAATCACCTCTCATTAGCTTGGCGAACGTACTTTGTCCTCGAAAACGGGTAAAACTCCTTTCATGGCTAAATGTTATCAGTTGCTTCGCTGCAGCATCTACCATCAGGAGAACATGGCGTATTCAGGGTCTGACAGAGATGTTATCGAGGTCCTTGCACTACCAGGTCCTCGTCGCATAATTACATGTAGGCACTTATACTCCTTCCTGCTACTTGTAGCAGGAAGGAGTACACTGCAATATCCAAATGGTAATAGCCTTCTATCTGACTTTATCTAGGAAAAGACAACTTTCCTATAGAGAATACTCAACCTTAACAGTTACATAGAGAACAAATAATGCACCTTAAGGAGAAAGAAGGCAGCTGTTTAGAAGTCAATATAAGACTATCCAAAATGATGAGGACAATCATTATAGCTAGCTTGAAGACAACACTCTTTATTTCCTTAGGTAACCATGGGGTCAGAGAAGAACAGCCAACAGTTTTATGCTAATCCATTAAGACAACATATTGCACTTTTGTCTGCTATACACCCATGGGTCATTATGTTGTATTTTGGACATTTTAAATTACAATACTGACCTAAAACAAAAAACAAAAAACTAAAAATAGAAAAGTCCACTGATTTCCAAAATTAAATAAAGAGCAGCGGGTGTGTATCGGTGGTGGTGAAAACGGGGTTGATCAGAGCAATGATGTCTTGAATAAAGATGACTCTAACATGAGATGAGAATAAAGATGACTCTAACATGCCTAAATAACTCTAAATACTACTTGGAATGGGCAAATGAGAAGAGAAACAATTAAAAGCTCTGAAAAGTCGATTTTGCACAATATTAAATGTAAAGATTTTGCAAGCAAATACAAGATTTTAAACACTGGACAAGACCTCTGGGCAGATAGAAATGCATCATTATCTAAATATCAAGTCTTCATTTTTTTTTGGCTGGTTTCCATATCTCATACCACAAATTTTGCACTCTGATAGTATAGGTTTTCTGGTCCAGTGCACATGTTTGCATTTAATCAGGCTCTGCACTGAAGTCTCCTCAACTCAACTCTATCCACTGGACGGAAAATCTTTAATATTAATGTATGGATTGTTTACCGTGAACATGTGTGCAAAGAAAGTAAAAGGTCACGGTTATACATCTTCTCCGCTCTTGGAATGGGAGAGCAGGGAATTGCGACTCGCCTGACAATTGAAGCGATGTGAAAAGATCAGCAGCGCTCCTCTTCCTCTCGGCACAGGAGTTAGCCTCTAATGCATGCAGAAAGCCCCCTTCAAGAACTCCACCCACTCCGGCCCCTGCCTCTGTATACCACTGACAGTGTGTCCTGTCAGTGTCTGCAAAAGCTATCGCTGTGACCACCTATCCAAGTCGACAAACGTTGATATTTATAAACAATTCAGAACTAAAGTTTCAGCTGGGTACAGGAGCTTAAGTTCTCATTCAGGCCTCCCACACACCAAACAACATCCAATCTGACATCGGCTTATGCTGCTTCCCTCCTGGTTGCTTTGCGTCTTCTGAGATAAAGTATTGCCTTTATTCTTAAGAAAAACATAAGAGGAGGTCTGTAAAATAATCCCGTATGCATGGCCCTCTGCCAAGGCACTGGTGTTTATATATATATATATATATATATATATATATATATATATATATATATATATATATATATATATATATATATATATATATATATATATATATATATATATATATAAATTTTCTTACCATGATTCCTCTTTCTTACAATGCTTCCTAAGTGTGTTTCTCAAGGATAGTAGGGCCTGTGGAGTTTAAACCAGTTTAAACAGTCAACATTACCACAGGTATGATTCAGGATCATCTCCTTGTGTATTTTTGCCCATTTTCAGACCAGGAATCATATGCATCAAATTGCACAGTGTTCTTTCCTCTGAGCCATAAAATCATTTGTATAATGACTGAAACTGCAACTTCAAAAATGTGATATTTATTAGAGCATGCATTTTCCACACCTGCCAAAAGTTGTGCTTGGTAATGTTGATTTTCTCACAGTCCTCTTCCCCTCTGTGCCTTGCCTTTCTTCTGCTCTCCATTGGTGTATTGTAAATGAGTGCAACAAGCAAACAGTGTATTTCTCCCTTGGCGTTGTGGTTGTTTAGCCCGGAGGTCAGAGGGAGAGTGGGGGGACCACACACTGCACTAAGCGGCTCAAGATCCACAGACTTCCAGCGCTGTGGTGGGAGTTCATGGCTTACAAGATTATTTTTCAGGCAGCTTTCTCCAGATCAAAATTATAAGTGCATACCTACACGTTGAGGTTTAAATGTCAGTGTGATATATATAGGATCCCAGACTGATTAGTATGCTGAATGTATGTTGCCATGGCTCAATAATGGATGAGTTGGAGTTTGGGGATTTTGATTAAGAATTAAAGAGCTGTACCTGATTTTTCCTGTGTTAAAAGGTGCAAAACAGAACCGGTTCATTTTAAACTTTTTGCAGCAGTCCAAACATATTCCTCACTCACCTAATTCATTCCGGACATCCCTACTCACTGTAGTGAATTTACAAGTGCTTTTACAACTTTCAGAGCGGAGTTTTGCTGTCACGGAGAAGCAACTAGCACGCTGACTTACACTTCCTAATTACCGGACATTAAACGCTTTGTAATTAGACAGGCAGATATATTTTTAACTCAAAAGCTGCTTATACATTATATATGCACTGGGGCAAGAAAACTTTTATTCAGATACATGAGAAAGGTCAAAACTAAACTAAAATTGCACAATGTTAGTTTATGTTTCCATTCAGGCCTTGTCTGCACTGCCTTCCTAAAGCCCATAGTTGATGAGAGCTATAAACTGTGTAGACCTGTATAGGGAAAAAGCATAGATTATCATGTAAAACCTAATATACTATATATCTACTCACCAAACTGGCTCTAAACCCTTCCCCTCCCTGTTGACCTGGTTATAAGGAATTAATCTGTGAACACGATGTAGATAATCATTTGAATTATGCTCTCATCCAAATGTCTGCTTTCAGCCGTATCGAAACTGCTAATAGGTGCCCTCTCGCCTTTGGCACTGTGTCTGCCTCTGCGTGAGCCCTTTGTTACTAATTGGGAAGGCCTTCACTCCGGGTTAACCACGCAGCGCCTGCCTGGAAATTCAGAAGAGATCTTGACAAGGAAATTCTGATCTTCAACTGAAACTATATTTGGCAGTCAACACTCCCGGTGGTATAGCCAGTCCCTAGATGTAGAGTGATTTCCTCTGTAAATGTATTTCAGTGGAGGAACAAGCTCTCCCCAGACTGACACTGAAACCCATTGAGACTATTTTAATGCCTTTGGGTGGGTTTGAGACTGGCGTTTTTCTCGACACAAATCAAAAACATATTGCGGCTTTGAACTTGATTTTTGACTGTTTGAAAAGTGGAAAACAATAGATTTAAAGCGAGATCGGAATAGGAATGAGGCAATTTCAGGGAGAGAGAGAGAGAGAGAGAGGAAGCTTGGGTGTGTTTGACGCTGGGTGCTACAATCCCACGATGCTAACTGCTCAGTATGTGCTTGCAACGGGAACTGCAGCCAAGACTGATGCGATCAAATTAGTGCTAGCATTCAGCGGGAGACAGCATTCTCATCATCCCACTCTGTTTCAGTAAATAACACAAGGCTCATTTACACCACTGGGAAAGTTATGAAATGGTAAGTCGAACCAGCAAGTACTTTCATGAAATGGATGTAGGAAGGACCATTACTGATATGCTTTCGTGTGTGGTAGTGAATTAAGGATAATTCTAATAGGTTGTGATAAATTGACTCTTAAGTAAGGAAAGCATACATGACCTGTGGCCAATGTTTCAATGCCACAGAGTAGGCCTATGCAATTAATCACATTTTAATCAATATGGAGCCAATTGTTTTAAACTGTCAGTGGTTAGTTTGAGTGTTTTTAAGCAAGAGATCTACAGCCATTTGTTTATCAATAAAAGTTGTCTTGCTGTCTTGTTTATGTAAAAAAAAAAAAAAAAGAAAAAAATAGTATTGAAGGGCCAATGTTGCACTATTTCCGATCTGTTCTAATGTTTCCTCATCAAAAATGCGGCTGGAGTTGTGTTTTGTTTCATTCAAACATATTTCACACCAAAAAATGTATATTTAGGCTGAGTTCTTCTCTCAAACAGAAAATGTAGTGATACAGGAAGTGTTCCACTGCGTTTTTAAACTCCATACACCTTCACTAGAATCATGATTCCAGTCCTGTGATTACTAATCTCTACTGAGCTAATGGTAAAAGGAGCTGTTAATTTGAAAACTACCACTACATGACATCACAAGGTGGAACAGAGCACTTTGAGCTTTGGAAATGTAGACAGACTAATAACAAAGGGTTACTCAAACATGTGTGAATGAAACAAAACACAACTCCAGGTATTTTTTGAGGAGGGAACAGCATTAGAACATGGCTTAATGGAGTACATTTTGGATCATATAGGACCTTTCATAAAAAGTGTTCCTTTTTCGTAACATTAGCTGGAGTTTGTATTTTAGGTTTATTGGGGAAATCATTTCACGGTCTTTCTTTGTGGTAAGTGTTTCATTGCAATGTTCGATTGAAAAAAAATTTTTCATTGTTATTTGTAATATTTTGAAATATCACAAACAAACCACCAAAATGAAGATGAATAAGTATTTCAGCTTCAACTAAAAATTTTATCAGAATCAAATTAACAAAAAAGAAATACATTCCTGCCAAACCAACCTATTTTTACTACTGGGCAAACATAATTCCACAACAAAGTCAACAGTCCAGTGTCGTAAGCCTTTCTGACTGCGGCGGTTCACTGAGTAGATGAGTGGAGTGAGAGCAGCCTCTCCGTCTCCTTGTGGCTGTATAAAGATCACGGAGATATTTTTAGCTGACGAGGTTTGCCCCAGAGACGGACACACTATAAAAAGATTGTGCTTTGTCAAAATGAGCTCCATCAGTGCACGGCCAATCTTTCCCAGATATGCTGTATTTTTCCAAGCCATTGTATTTCTTAAAGAACAAAAAGTAAAAGCGTATTGCACATATTTTGAGGTCTTATGAGGCTTCAAATGTAGTGCTTTTGAATTTTTCATTTTTGAATTTTGTTCAAAAGGAACAATTGAATCAATCATTTTTTCTGTTGTATTTTTTAATATTTTTGTTTGCTCAAATTATTAACTTGTTAAAAATAAACCCTCAGCCTTTTCAGAAAATGTAGTGGAGTAGAAAACACAAATACTGCTCTCAAATGAAGTGAAGAAAAATGAAAAAGTATACGCTTTAAAATGTACTGAAGTAAACTACAGATACCTTGAACATGTATTTAAGTGCAATACTTTACTATTACTTGTCCTCCTTGTCTCTAATACAACCCCAATTCCAATTAACTTGGAACTTTTCAACCTATATTGAACTGAATAAACTACAAAGACATGATATTTAATGTTCAAACTGATAAACTTTATTGTTTTTATGCAAATATTCACTCATTTTCAATTTGATGCCTGCAATAAGTTCCAATAAAGCTGGGACAGGGGCAACAAAAAAATGGAAAAGTTGAGGAATGCTTCAAATACACCTGTATGGAACATTCCACAGGTGAACGGGTTAATTGGAAACAGGTGAGTGTCATGATTGGGTATAAAAGGAGCATCTTCAAAGGGCTCAGTAATTCACAAACAAGGATAGGGCGAGGTTCACCACTCTGTGAACAACTGTGTGAGCAAATAGTCCAACAGTCTAAGAAGAACGTTTCTCAACATACAATTGTAAAGAATGTAGGGATTTCATCATCTACGGCCCATAATATCATCAAAGATTCAGAGAATCTGGAGAAATCTCTTCATGTAAGCGGCAAGGCCGAAAACCAACATTTAATGTCTATGACCTTCGACCCCTCAGGCGGTACTGTATTAAAAACAGACATGAATGTGTAAAGGATATTAGCCACATGGGCTCAGAAACACTTCAGGAAACCTTGTCAGTTAACACAGTTTGTTGCTACATCTCCAAGTGCAAGTTAAAACTGTACCATACAAAGCGAAAGCCATATATCAACAACATCCAGAAAGACTGACGGCTTTTCTAGGCCCAAGCTCACCTGAGATGGACTGACAAAAAGTGGAAAAGTGTGCTGTGGTCTGATGAGCCCACATTTCAAATAGTTTTTGCAAATCAAGGACGTTGTGTCCTGCAGGCCAAAGAGGAAAAGGACGATCGAGATTGTTCTCAACGCAAAGTTCAAAAGCCAGCATCTGTGATGGTATGGGGGTGTGTTAGTGGAATAGGTAACTTGCACATCTGTGAAGACACCATTAATGCTGAAAAGTACATTAAGATTTTGGAGAAGCATATGCTGCCATTCAAGCCACGTCTCTGTCAGGGACGTCCCTGCTTATTTCAGCAAGACAATGCCAAGCCACATTCTGCACGTGTTACAACAGCATGGCTTCGTAGTAAAAGAGTGCGGGTACGAGACAGGCCTGCCTGCAGTCCAGACCTGTCTCCCATTGAAAATGTGTGACGCATTATGAAGTGAAAAATACGACAACGGAGACCCTGGACGACTGAGCAACTGAAGTCGTACATTCAGCAACAATGGGAAAGGATTCCTCCTGCAAAGCTTCAACAATTAGTGTCCTCAGTTCCCAAACACTTAGTGATTGTTGTTAAAAGGAAAGGTGATGTAACATTGTGGTAAACATGCCCCTGCCCCAGCTTTATTGGAATGTGTTGCAGACATCAAATTGAAAATGAGTGAATATTTGTATAAAACAAAAAAGTTTATGAGTTTGAACATTAAATATCATGTCTTTGTAATTTATTCAGTTCAATATAGGTTGAACAGGATTTGCCAATCATTGTATTCTGTATTTTTTTAAGTACAGAATACAATTCCAACTTCATTGGAATTGGAGTTGTAGACTAATGAAGTACATTAAAAGCACACTTTAGTTAACGTGTCTTCACACACATGCATTCTGGTCTCTGTTACACTTTAAGTAAATTTTAAAACAGGTACTTAATGTGATACTTTTACTTTTATGTGAGGTATTTTTTTGCTCCAGTTTCTGTACTTTTACATTAGTAATAAAATTGAGTATTTCTTCCACCATTACTCTAAAGTTATTGTTTGTATAGTTTGTTTACAAGAGGCATAACCTGTTTGGTTTTTTTTATATCAGTTTAAATGATTCCTTACATTTCCAGAGCAGTCACTGAATAATTAATTTATTTTGCAACGTGTTTATATGTGAATTTGTCTTGTTATATACCACACAGCCCTGGTGGTGTCCAGTGAAGGCACACAGCCCATGGCCAAACAAAGAGGACTTTTCACACAAGAAATTATACACTTCCTGTAACTTTCTTTAAGGACCTGGGATTGGGCTCGAGGCAGGTACTTTCCAGTTCAGACTTTTTGGTGATGTTTGTGAATAATGAAAAAAATGGAATGAAGTGCCTTGGGGTCCCACCGGAGGAGCTGAAGGACGTGTCTGGGTTGGGGGAAGTCTGGGAGTCCCTGCTTAGACTGCTGCCCTCGTGACCCGGCCCCGGAGAAGCGGAAGAAAATAGATTGATGGAATGAAGTAAGAAAGACAGAAAAGAACAAAAAGCCCCACTTAAATAGGGAGTATTGAAAAGGAAGTGATAGGTTCACACTTTAGTCTGCAACACAAAACATATTTACATTACCATATTTCCTTGTATCATTTTGAAAATGGTATATTTGCCAAAACAACAGCAGTGACATGGTTAATCAGTTTCACTTTGGTTTTTGGCTCACTGAGCCTCCCCTCCCCTTGCTCCCCATGCTAAGTCACTCCCCCTTCAGAGTGACATCACGACACAATCAGCGTGCATTTCACTAATGAAACTAACACACATCGCAGGTTTGTGAAGTTGTAGTGTATTGTTTTGTATCATGGTTTTGTGTATTTTATGGAAAGGCTCGTACTGCTGACAGTAGGGAGGGTTTGAAGATTACTTACTTACTGGATGACATGATCCTCTTCAGGCCTATTTTTGATGTGGCAATGTTATAACATGGAAGCTCTGAAAAATCCATAACATCCCCTCTTCAATAAAATAGAATAACACACAATACAGATGCTGATTTTAAAGCCAGTTCAGTCTTTTTCTTCAAATCACAAACCTACACTTTTATTGCTGTGCGACTATAAGCAGGGGGGTGCTGTTACACACAAAAAAACACTATTTTTGTTGCTGATCATTTTATTCCTCTCAAAACCTATACCCCCGTCATATTTCAGCTGAAGTTTTGCACTAAAAACTAATATTTCACCATTTTGACAGCTACTTTTTCCCCCCGACTGTACTGTACATTTCTTATTACAAAGACAAACCGCTCTAGGCCTGTTTTGGCTCTCCCATCAGATGGTGTGTCACAAGGCGCTCAGGGTTCCTCCATTTTAACCGCTCTGCCTCTTATCGGCCTCATATCTTCCTCATTCACGGGCACTGATTCCTTTATTATCAGCATGCACATCAGCTGTTTAATGCGTGTAAAACTTGGTCGCCTCATCTGCGTCGCTCCCTTAGGCCTATTTGTTAGCTGTCACTGACTATCTGCCTCTGTCCTGCCCTATTGTGTTTGCCGGCTCACGCTATGCTAGCAACTGGATCTGTCTAATACATGTCCCCGTAGGGTTATAGCAGAGCCTTGCATTTTGTTCAATCGATCTGGAGAGACGTATAAAGAAAAGAGGAGAGAGGGGGGGCGTTAAGAGGTGGGCCGATAATGCCGCACAGGGGAAGCTAGTTAGGGGGTGAAGTCCAAATACAGGCTGACAGAAAATACTGATAAAAATACTGGTGATAGGCAGATGAAAAGAGTGGGGGTGGTGAGAGTGTTGGAGTGGTGCTGAGGTATGTGAAAATATTTTAAAATGTGGCAGTAAAGATGCTTGTAAACTATATCTGATTCCAAAGCTTGCATATTTCAGGGCAGTGCAGGCAGGGACATTTCTGTTATACAGGCGTTAACTAATCTGACACTAGCCTCTCCACAGATCTGACTTGCATCTCAGCCTGACTGCATCATCTATTTATCTCCATGTAGATAGTTAAGTTTAACACCATACTTCAGGCAAAGTAAATATCACCATGGGACAAGCACATGGCACACTGTCCTCCAACACAAAATTGGAAGATCGTTCACCTTCAAATACAACTATATAACTGAATAATTAAAAACAAAAATAAATGAGAATGACTGACAAAATGTGCTCCCAATTTAAAAGGGCACTATGTACCTTTACTGGTGGGTTGTCTCCATGGAGATGTTATTTGCCTGTAATGTTCAATGTGTGGCACTGAATTTATTTAGTTCCATAGAGCCAGGTGATGGCTGTGTCTGAACGCCCATCCTATTCCCTAGTTAGAGCATCATTTAGGGCTCACGACATTTTTAGTAGTGCCTAAGTGTTCAGTTGGTGAGAAAATAGTGCACTCAAAATTTCCCACAATGCACCTTGAAAAGTAAAGGGTCTCGGTGGTCGCTAAGACCAGTCATTGTAGACCACAATGCATTGCAGTTGGAAAAACAACAGCGCACCAACAGGTCTTTAACTGGACTGAATGAAACAGATAGAAGTTATCACACTATTGATCACTGATTATGAATGAAACTGTCATGATGTCAGTTTCCCTGTCCTCCCGTGCTCTCTCCCCCTCCCCTACCTGTGTGTCTGGAGCTGGGTGGAGTGCCTGACTCCTCCCGTGCACACCTGGGGTGCATCAGCCTAATCACCACCACCTGCTGCTGAGTACAAGAAGGCTTGGCAGTCTACACTCGGTGCCAGACCGTCCGCGTGTAAACGTGAATGTTTCTTGCTAAGCTTTGTTATATGGTACTTTCCGGCAAATGCTCATTTGGATTTATGCACCCTCCAGATTCCTGCCTCTACTCGCCCAGCTCCTGCCGCCACGTTCCAGTCCCGGTATCGCTTCCAGCTCGTCTTGTCTCCTGCTCGTCTCGTCTCCTGCTCGTCTCGTCTCCTGCTCGTCTCGTCTCCTGCTCGTCTCGTCTCCTGTCCGGTCCTGGTCTCTGGTTTGTCACCCGCTCCCCGCTCTGGTCTTCGTCTGATCCGCCTGCCCTGGTACCGCACCTGCTTCTATCCCCGTCCTGGTCCTGTCCTGCCCGCCTCTACCTGCACCGCACCCGCCTGACCCGTCTCCCGCTCCCCGGTTCCTGTACCTGCTCTTGTGACCTGTTTAAAGACTGCATTTTCACCGCTGTAAATAAACACTGTTAAAACTGCTCTGGTCTGCATCCTTTGGTCCTATCCGCACCGTTACGACAGAAACACTCTTAAGTAAACCATTGATGTATAAAGTTGTTAGCGTTAGCTGCTTACCTTAACTTGAGTTGTTAACTAATATTAATTCCAAATCCAATCCGTTTATGTGAGATCCAGCTTGACAAAAGCTGTTTTTATTATCTCATAAATATTTGTGTGCCAGTCCAATCTGAATTTTAACAGAGTTTGCTGACTTTTTTTCACCCAGACGCCAGAGTCACTTGACCCGAATGTGGTGAGCTGTGTGTTCGAATCCCTCAGTGAAAGTGCACTATAGAGTCCACTAAAGAGTGCGAAGCTGTGTAGTAAGTGAGGGGTTAAGGGCCAAGGTGGACATTTAGATACAGTCAATGTGTTTTTAAGGCATTTCTGTGCAATAAAAACAGCTGTAATTGAATAAATGCAATATAGACAATAGCATTAACTCAACCCTACATTTTTCTGTAACAAGTAAACAACAAAAAATAAGGTGCAGGTGGTCGTGAAGGAGAAAAAAGCCAGTGTTTGAAAAGCCAGGGAGGTCATTAAATAAGGACAAAGCAGAAAGTGGGAGAAATAATGTGCATTTGTGGCAAGGAGACGCCTGATGGCAGTCTGCACTCACTGCCATACATCCTCATTAAGAGCCCTGCTGCTGCACCCACGTGCACCAGCCACGCAAGTTAACACACACACACACACCCACACCCACACACACACACACACACTACAGGGACCGGCTGACACACAGGGATCAGCACACACACAACAGGGACCAACAGATACACGTAGGCAAAGTTTTCACCACAATAGTCTGAGGGCAAGGTTAGATGTGGCTTAAACATAGTATACCATACATTTTACAGACAGCAAGAGCAAGCAAATATACTTTCTATCCAAGTGTTTAAGTCACAATAATAATGTGGCCTGCAAAACATGTGCACCATGTTGATTGTGCTGTATATCAGTGAATTTCTTTTTAAAACATTTTTAATAGAGATTAGAATTTTGCTGTCACACAACAGGTAAATGGTCAAATTTTTATACAGTGCTTTTCCACCTTCAAGGCACTCACTACATCAAGGAACCACTCACCTATTCACACACATACTCTCACACATGGGGTAAGTATCTTGCCAAAGGGCACAACATTGGCATTCAGTTGTTGGAGCTGGATTCATACTGCCAACTTGTGGGTCAGAGGATATGACTGTTCTACCAGCGTTTATGTCAGCCTTCCAATCAGTGGCCAAATGTTCTACCAACTGAACTACTGTCACCCGCATCATATATGTCATAATTCAATAAGTTTTGAGATGTAAATACTAAACTTATTGCTCCTTAGAAAGTATGACAATGTATTTACCATTTATTTGCAACTACCACAGTGGATTTGCCAATTAAGTTTTTTTGCATTTGGTTTATTACTCAGAAACATTTAAAATGTTATCGATGTTACCTCTCCACAGATCTGACCTGTAACTTGGCCTGGTGGCATCATGTGCTGCTTTCCATGGAGACTGACAAGTTTAATGACATACTTTGGAACATTCCAGGGAAACCAATAACATCTAACGACAAGCAGATGGCAGAGCGTCCACCATAAAAAACACATTGTGTACTTTATATTATGTGTACATTGTATTCCATTGTATATGTGATTGAAACACTTCATCCAATGACACAATTCAAATTTAAGATGGTATACCCTTTGACAGTCCTATTAAACTCTTCCCAAAGTTGCTTTGTTTTTTGTAGTAGTTGGAATGAAAATTACAGTAACAAAAAAAAAAAAAAATCAACCAACCAAACCTGTTGAAATGCAAGAGAGCTACAAAAGCAACAATCTATCCATAAGTGGTCACATTTTTTTCCATGAAGAGACCAAAGAAAATCACAATTTCGATTCATAGATAATTTTGCTGAAATGTGAGGGATTTGCATAGAGAGAGGTTTCTTTTATTCAAGACATATTGGTTTGGTTCTCTCTATCCTCACGTGATCTTGCACTTTCAGGTATCAGCGCGCGGACATGCCTGGTCGCCCCTTCAGTCTGTCTGTCTGTAAGGGTCTGTCTGTCTGACTGTAAGGTGGCTGCTGTTCCTGGTTTGTTGTGATCTGACAGCACCACATCTCTTCATCTATCTCTCTGACTCCATCTTACTCTGTCGGTTTGTCCTATCTCTCTCTCTCTGTTCTCCTGGACCTCGGGGGCATTGATAAGAGCAGACATTTTAATTTGCCAGGTCAAAACAAATGCTTCAAGACTCCGCTGGTAGGCCAAAAGGAAGAGGGGAAAAAGACATAATGGCCTCTTGAGTAGTTCACTGGCAGGGAAACGAAGGCATTCGTAGTGCACCAGTCTGCCCCCTGACTTCTCCTTAGTTGTCATTCTGTAATAGTGCAATGCCAAAAATGTTAATGAACTACAAAGAGAATGTAACATATAATTAGAGTTATCTAAATGAAGGGCATGAAGATTCACGTGTGTTGAGATGATTCATTCAACATTCAAATATTAATAAGAACTTTGTGAATTTGTCATTTAAAGGTGTACTGTGTAACACAGAGGTGCCCAAACTTTTTTTTATCGAGGGCCACATCTCAAAACATATTCAAAGTGGAGGGCCACAGACCAGTGATCAGTGCAGTGCGGTACTTTAAAAACAGCTTTGATAGAGCCACTGTGTATTAATTAGGCTTGAAACACATTCATTTTAGGGCTGTATCACACTGCAATTTGATGTTTGAGGTTATAGTGGTAGAAATAGTTTAATTTGCTGTTAAAAGTACTGCTTAGGATCAATTGGGCCGGTTCAGCAGAAGGCTTGAGGGCCAATTAAAACTGGTCTGAGGGCCGCATTTGGCCCCCAGGCCTTAGTTTGGACACCCCTGGTGTAACATGTCTGCCTGCTTGTCTCTGTGGTGATGTTACTGGGAGGATCCAGACTTTTCAATCTTGTATTTATTCATTTAGATGTGTATATATAACAAAAAATTGCTTGAAAAACCTACATTCTTGCTGTAGGCTGGGCCACGCCTTCACAGATCTGGCCTGTAATTTGTCGTGGTGACATTGCAAGAATATGTTTAATGCCATTCTGTGTAACATTCCAGGAAAAGCTGTGACATCTGCACGGAGACAAGCATGTATACCAGACTGTCCATCAGAAAGGCGATATAGTGCACATTTAAGCCAGGAGATTGTTATTGTAATGAATGTATATAGCAGGGGGGAGGGTTACGTGCCTTGCCCAAGGACACAACAAAAGGATTCACCTGTAGGAGCTGAAATTGCACAAACCTACCAATGACGTTTATGTTGAGAGCAGGATTCAAACTGCCAACTTTTGGATTAGTGGACAGACACTCTACCAACTGAGCTTCTGTCGCCTATTCATAAACTGCAGCCTTTGTGATCCTTTATATTGTGATTTTGGTTCATTTGCAGTTACTCTCGTAGACCTATGATAGACTCCATTGTAACTTTCTCCGTTTTTCTGTAAACATGTGAGCAAAGTAAATAGGAAAGTTTGGCCTCAATAAACACAAATGCATTTTTAATACAACAAACAGAAAATGTAATGAACACAGTTGGGGCTTATTACCCTTGCAAACACACTGTATAACACACTCTACAATTGTAAAAGTCAAGTCATTCTGAGCAACTAGAGTCGGCAGCTATAAGGCTGTGCATTAAACCACAAATGCAGATATCAAACTATTTCATCTGTTTACTTATACAAGCTCTATAACTGGACTGTTTATGAGAATACCTTTCATTGCATCACTATTTGGTAACCTCTTTATTTTGTTTGCTTCAAAAGGTATTTCTATTAAAATAAAACTATATACATTCAGTTGGTAGAGTGTTTGTCCACTGAGCCGAAGGTTGCCGTTCGAATCCAGCTCCCTTAAAGCACTTTGAGCCTTGAAGGTGGAAAAGCGTCATATGAAAATGTAACCATTCACCATAAAGACATATACACGATGCTGTTAACATAGGCTAATGAGTAGAGGCATGTACATGTATGTATACACATACTATAAACGTGATCATTAAATACATGAGAACATAATATGGTGAACAGCAGGCACAAACCATGTGCACCCTTCCCAGAATAAAATGAATTTACAGCGGTGTCAAAGCTCCTATAATTGATTGCTCTATATTTCACAATGCCTTTTGACATAATAATTGCATTTAATAATAGATGTGTTGATGGTAATCATATCTGCATCACTGTGGTGGTGTGTAAGCACAGGACAGACAGAACTCTGAACAAAGAATGAAAATAAACACTAATACATTACATCTGCAAAAGGTTGACTTAGTGGACTCTACTCTTATGATAAAAGAATGTAAAGACATATCTATAAGCAGGATGGGTTGACTAAAGCTCGTAAAAGTTTGCTGCACTAATAAAACAGGTTAATAAAAACAAGTATTAACAGGCAGCATGGTAAAACAATACAGCTGATGTATTTACTGCACGGCACTTTGTCATAAATAAAGAATTATTTATTATTGCTCTATGGGTGATGACTTTATTAGATGCAGCACAGTGGCTGAGTAGCTAGCACTCTCGCCCCATGGCAAGAAGGTTCTGGATTTGACTACCAGGCTGCCCTAGATCTTGCATGTAATTCATCAACATGTCTGTTACTCTCTCCAGTTTCCATCAATGCAAAACATGCACTAGGTAAAATCCTCCAGCAGAGGTAGTCCTGACTAAGCCAAGCTAAAGTTCTGGATATGGGTCCCTGGGCCACTCCTTCTGACAGTTTGTTTGAGCAGCACTGAAGGATGGGTCAAATGCAGACAAATAATTTAAATGGTAAATGGTCACATATTTATATATTTAGAATGTTACCATTACTTGTTTTACTTCAGGTTCAAAGTTATCAGTAACTTGTACGCACCAACTGGAAAATAGTGTTAGAGGGGAAAAAAAGTATGTCACAACGTTTGAGTCACCAGTGGGGGAAAATGGGAAAACCTTTGCCCTGTGTAGTTTGTTTGCATAGTATTTACACAATCACATTTATTAGCTAGTGTGTAATTTCATAGACTACAAATGTGTCCACTTTAATAGCCTCTTAAAAACACATAACAATCCTGCATTTGAAAACAAGTATGTTCCTCTGGGGCCAAACATGTTCTCTACAAATAACATGAAATAACCTTCGAACGGTGCCTCGCTTTTAGACCCCAACTCACACAGCTCTGGTTTCTCCAATACCACAAAGTCCATTTTTACATGGCAAGACCATTCTTACTGGAACTTTCATTTGAAGTAATCAATTACCCCTTCACCCAAAATTTTTCCAACATAAAATGTTGTAATTTTGATAGCAGGAATGCTGTTATTAAGCTACTCTTAGTACAACCTCTGCACAAACAGCTCTCGGGTTGATTAACAAAGCTTAATGTTCCAGAGTACACAAGAGCAGAGGATTTGGAGTGAGGTGCTGGCATCAGGGTTCACTATGGTGACTAAAAATATTTGCTTTGACACGTTTTTTTCCATCCCGGACAGACTACAAAGGCTGCATGCAGAGAAGTTACGGAGGCTGAGTATGTAAGCAAACAGGCAGTGGACTTATGAAAGCAACGGCAAAGGCACACTGTAATGAGGGGGGCAAATGTGCAAACAGCAAATCAATACTCCACTGTCATAAGACCTGCAGAGGAGAGAAAAGGTCAACACCACACAGGAGTTATTACTATGAGCACTGGCATGTATTTGTGCACTGGGATTAATGAAAAGAAGCAAAACTAGAAGTACTATGATCTTAAATCCCAGTGGACAAAGATGGTGACCTGACCTGGCTTGTTAAGTTGACGTGTAAATCTATTAATTGGGTCTTAACTCTGTTTAAAGCAATATATTGTTTTTATGAATCCACAAAGCCCCTCCAGAAAGTCCATCACCTTAAGCAAAATGATTCAACATATGAGGCATATATGGCTATGTTTACAGGCACAACTAAAAGTTGATCATTGTCTGATTTCTGCAGTTATCCAATTATTGAAATGTCAAATAAACAGTTACAATTGGTTTGAGTAATCTGATTTCTTTCTTTCTTTAATGTGGCAAAAACAAAAATTAAAGAGAAATGTATTATTATTATTATTATTATTATTATTATTATTATTATTATTATTATTATTATTATTATTATTATTATTATTATTATTATTATTATTATTTTTGTGCTTTTCCACCTCAAGGTTAGGATATCTGATTATTGTAGTTTTCACATGGTCTTCTGTCCATGTAAATGCACCACCATAAGAACTGTCTTCATTATGCATGGTAAAAGCCTCATTTGTCCCCTTTGGCCTTTGGTATAAACACATTTCATATGCAACTCATTTCCAGACACATATAAATACAACATTTTAATTAAGATCTCTCAGAGATGTTTGTTGGCTCATATAACTATCATGTTAGTCCAAAATCATACACAAACTCAATTACTTCTGACATGCAACTTTATTGTTGTCATATTATTTATTAAAACAGCAATTAACCAAACACAGGTGCACCTTTTCCTAGAACTCTCGGTGAATGCTTGATATTTACCATCCAAACATCTTGTTTATACACAAGTTGCTTTTGATACCAACTAATATGCCCATTTCCCCTCATCACATTTAACCACTATTCAATCTCTCTGCTTGCTTTTAAACCTCCTAAACTTTTCTACTAGACCAAAGACATTTTTCAAGGTGATGTCAAAATTGCGTGCTGAAAATAGACCAGAGACATGTGCCTGTGTTGATTTGCGTCTATTTAAGAGTCAATTTTTTTGCAGTCTTTGATTCCTGCTCTGCTGCTATGATCCCTTCTAATGATGCCTTCTCTCTGACTAGCAGTAGCTTTTGAAAAACCTCCTCTAGCTCACACTGACGAGTGGAGTAAGGTAAGAAAGAGGCGTGTAATTTTAAGCTGAAAAGTGCGCTTGCGGCTGCTTCTCACCTTCTCCGATGGCCTGGACCCAAACCTTTCATTAGATTCAGCCCTAAAATGGATTATGCAGTGGCTAACAACTATTGATCTCCGTCTCCCTACATTGTTACTCTGAGGCAACAGGACCATCCTCCAGTAATCATCTGTGTATCCAATTTGTGCTCTATAAAGGCAGTGCTTTTTAATTGACAGGGGCATATTGATGGAGCAGCAAGCCATAGAATTAGCACAGCGTCTGCAGCTGTTCTCACATGTGTTAGCTGATGGAAATCAAACAGAATGGCGTATTGCGTGTTTGAGAAGCCTGGTGCTAACACAATACACGTTATGTATGTGCAAATATCTGAGCGCTTTCCCCACACGGGAGGCCTTCTGTGCGTCAGGATGTGCTCAACCATGTGCATCCATCCATGTTTGAATTATACAGCTTTTGGTCTGACTAATGGTCGACAATTTCACTGACAATAAAATGAAAGCATCATATTGGGTAGGTGTTTATGTTACTTCTTGTAGGTTGTGGGTTGAATGCTAGGGCCGTCTATTGCTCAATAAAGTTACATTTGACCAAATACACAATATAGGTCAATAGTTGCATTTGTGTTGTAGAATTGAATTGAATGTCACAATCATAGTCTATAAATAACAGCACGAAGTTCTGAAACTACAGAGAAACACTTTTTTTTTTTTATGTATTTATTTATGCTGACAGAACATCAAAGTTTATTCCAGTCCAATTTAATGTGGATAGGCCTGGTTACAGACAGATTAACTGTAAACCAAGACAACAAATCAACAATCTGAAAGTTAAACAGCAGCTTATACTACAGAATTCTGATCTGTCCTCCTTTAAATGTAAGACATTTTAGAATAATCACAGACTGTATAAACAAGTGGAGTGAGTGAGTGTGACATCACCCACAGCGTTCGGCTCCAGTCAAATGAAGCTCATTGTGACTAGCTGTTATAGGGGCTAATTTAGAGCTCCATATTTGGGATCCCAACCACGAGTGTCATAGCAACCAAAGAGCCAATCTGGAGCAAGACTGTTGAAGGTAATGCCCCTTCCTGCACCACTCGTTTAGCCGGAAGTGGGCATTCAGCAACATAGTCAATCAAACCTGTTGCTAATGCTAGCAGGAGTGACCTTGGGAAAAGAAGGCACCTCAGCGGTCTGTTATTAATGTTCATATATTGATTTACAGATATACTAGCCAAGTAAAAACACCAGGATCATGTAGCGTGGGTTAATACTAACTTTTAAGAACAAATGACAAGCCTGACACCACAATTTATAGAGAAGTGCGACAGTTTTTCAATAAAAAATGAATTTGAGCCATAGTCGATAGAGCTGGAAGCATGCCCATGATTACTTTCTACTTGGAACGCGGCGGCTAGCAGGATGCCTCTTTTTCAATTCAATTCAATTCATTTATTTTTGTAACGCCCAAAATCACAACAACAGTTGTCTCGAAGGGCGTTCATGTTTTAGTTGATGGGGGAAACCGGAGTACCCGGAGGAAACCCATCCAGACACGAGGAGAAACATGAAAAACTCCACACAGAAAGGCCTGGGCGACCCAGGGATTGAACCAAACCCTCTTGCTGTGAGGCATGAGTGTTGCCACTCAGCCACCGTGCTGCCTACACAATTTCTTTCCATTTATATATACAGCCTATGGTGATAACTGAGTCAAGGAGGTATGGGGCTTTTTGTGTCTTGGCGGCACGGTGACTGAGTGCCATCACTCATGTCTCACAGCAAGAAGGTTGGTTCGATCCCCGGGTCACCAGGCCTTTCTGTGTGGAGTTTTTCATGTTTCTCCCCGTGTCTGGATGGGTTTCCTCCGGGTACTCCGGTTTTCCCCCATCAACCAAAACATGAACGCCCTTCGAGACAACTGTTGTTGTGATTTTGGGCGTTACAAAAATAAATGAATTGAATTGAATTGAATTAATCACCGAGCTGAAAACAAGAGAAAGCATGTTCGGGGTATTGGTCGGGGATGGGTGCATCCTGGATTCACGAGATTAGAGACATGGGTTATACTAGCCTACGTGTTCAGAACTTACCAAACATTATTTGGCCCATTTACACATTTGGTCAATTTCAGGCTTCAACAACTTTGAAACCGCCATCATTGCATCTGTCCACCAAATGCTTAACTAACAATCATTCTGATGCTTACATTAAAAAGGTGTAATTATATAACTAATAACTAATAATTTACGGGGTACATCAGGTATTATAAGGCTATTTAAATGTGGTGAACTGCTGATTATCTGCTCACATTTCGACACCTGGAGACAGCGGGTCAGATGTGGGGAGTTCATAATGACAGGGCCTTCATTAAGCTGACAGAGAGGGTGTCCTTGTACGTTTGTCTGCTGGATTTGTCACACTGCGCAGGAAGGTGAAGTCATGTGATGCGGTTCAATAAAGATACAGGAGGCTATTATGTCTGTCATGAACCTCATTTAAATTATTCATACTGAGGTCTTGTCAAGCTCATGTATATTTCCGTCTTCTGCCATGTGCTGGTTGAAAAATATATTTGCAGTGTCTTTACTTGACAAAATTAGAAGAACGTTTGCTTGTAATTTCTCTTTTTGTAAACAGATTAAGTGTGAGGACCGCTATATAGGACAAAGTAAATGTACAGTATGCAACTTTACTGCTTGTCTTTATAGAGGTGCTTTTGCATTTCTGAAAATATTCCACAGTACGGCATTAAACATATTTTTCTCTGTGAGGGGACCCTGCTCACATTAAGGATGTACAGTATGTCTCTTTTACAATTAAAATAGAGTAAATACAATAGATATATTTAATGCCTAACTGTGGTATAATTCAAGCAAAACAATAACATCTCCATGGAGACAAGAGGGTTTCCACCAGAAAAAATACACAGTGCACCTTTAATGATAAATCTCGACTGTTAAATTAAGCGTTTAGTTTGTAATATTTTTGGAATCTGATAAAGTTTTATGTTTGCCTCAGTCCTATGTTTAATTTTTAGTCATAGTGGGGTTCAGTTATACATACTTATTTAGGTGCAAAATCTCCCATCTGATGGTACTTGGCGTGAAAGCTTTGAGATCCACTGACATATATATATATATATATATATATATATATATATATATATATATATATATATATATATATATATATATGTCAGTGGATCTCAAAGCTTTCACGCCAAGTACATCAGATGGGAGATTTTGGCACCTAAATAAGTATGTATAACTGAACCCCACTATGACTAAAAATTTAAACATAGGACTGAGGCAAACATAAAACTTATCAGATTCCAAAAATATTACAACTAAACGCTTAATTTAAACAGTCGAGATTTATCATAAAGGTGCACTGTGTATTTTTTCTGGTGGAAACCCTCTTGTCTCCATGGAGATGTTATTGTTTTGCTTGAATTATACCACAGTTAGGCATTAAATATATCTATTGTATTTACTCTATTTTAATTGTAAAAGAGACATACTGTACATCCTTAATGTGAGCAGGGTCCCCTCACAGAGAAAAATATGTTTAATGCCGTACTGTGGAATATTTTCAGAAATGCAAAAAGCACCTCTATAAAGACAAGCAGTAAAGTTGCATACTGTACATTTACTTTGTCCTATATAGCGGTCCTCACACTTAATCTGTTTACAAAAAGAGAAATTACAAGCAAACGTTCTTCTAATTTTGTCAAGTAAAGACACTGCAAATATATTTTTCAACCAGCACATGGCAGAAGACGGAAATATACATGAGCTTGACAAGACCTCAGTATGAATAATTTAAATGAGGTTCATGACAGACATAATAGCCTCCTGTATCTTTATTGAACCGCATCACATGACTTCACCTTCCTGCGCAGTGTGACAAATCCAGCAGACAAACGTACAAGGACACCCTCTCTGTCAGCTTAATGAAGGCCCTGTCATTATGAACTCCCCACATCTGACCCGCTGTCTCCAGGTGTCGAAATGTGAGCAGATAATCAGCAGTTCACCACATTTAAATAGCCTTATAATACCTGATGTACCCCGTAAATTATTAGTTATTAGTTATATAATTACACCTTTTTAATGTAAGCATCAGAATGATTGTTAGTTAAGCATTTGGTGGACAGATGCAATGATGGCGGTTTCAAAGTTGTTGAAGCCTGAAATTGACCAAATGTGTAAATGGGCCAAATAATGTTTTGGTAAGTTCTGAACACGTTAGGCTAGTATAACCCATGTCTCTAATCTCGTGAATCCAGGATGCACCCATCCCCGACCAATACCCCGAACATGCTTTCTCTTGTTTTCAGCTCGGTGATTAATTCAATTCAATTCAATTCATTTATTTTGTAACGCCCAAAATCACAACAACAGTTGTCTCGAAGGGCGTTCATGTTTTGGTTGATGGGGGAAACCGGAGTACCCGGAGGAAACCCATCCAGACACGGGGAGAAACATGAAAAACTCCACACAGAAAGGCCTGGTGACCCGGGGATCGAACCAACCTTCTTGCTGTGAGACATGAGTGATGGCACTCAGTCACCGTGCCGCCAAGACACAAAAAGCCCCATACCTCCTTGACTCAGTTATCACCATAGGCTGTATATATAAATGGAAAGAAATTGTGTAGGCAGCACGGTGGCTGAGTGGCAACACTCATGCCTCACAGCAAGAGGGTTTGGTTCAATCCCTGGGTCGCCCAGGCCTTTCTGTGTGGAGTTTTTCATGTTTCCTCCTCGTGTCTGGATGGGTTTCCTCCGGGTACTCCGGTTTCCCCATCAACTAAAACATGAACGCCCTTCGAGACAACTGTTGTTGTGATTTTGGGCGTTACAAAAATAAATGAATTGAATTGAATTGAAAAAGAGGCATCCTGCTAGCCGCCGCGTTCCAAGTAGAAGTAATCATGGGCATGCTTCCAGCTCTATCGACTATGGCTTCAAATTCATTTTTTATTGAAAAACTGTCGCACTTCTCTATAAATTGTGGTTGTCAGGCTTGTCATTTGTTCTTAAAAGTTAGTATTAACCCACGCTACATGATCCTGGTGTTTTTACTTGGCTAGTATATCTGTAAATCAATATATGAACATTAATAACAGACCGCTGAGGTGCCTTCTTTTCCCAAGGTCACTCCTGCTAGCATTAGCAACAGGTTTGATTGACTATGTTGCTGAATGCCCACTTCCGGCTAAACGAGTGGTGCAGGGAAGGGGCATTACCTTCAACAGTCTTGCTCCAGATTGGCTCTTTGGTTGCTATGACACTCGTGGTTGGGATCCCAAATATGGAGCTCTAAATTAGCCCCTATAACAGCTAGTCACAATGAGCTTCATTTGACTGGAGCCGAACGCTGTGGGTGATGTCACACTCACTCACTCCACTTGTTTATACAGTCTGTGATTATTCTAAAATGTCTTACATTTAAAGGAGGACAGATCAGAATTCTGTAGTATAAGCTGCTGTTTAACTTTCAGATTGTTGATTTGTTGTCTTGGTTTACAGTTAATCTGTCTGTAACCAGGCCTATCCACATTAAATTGGACTGGAATAAACTTTGATGTTCTGTCAGCATAAATAAATACATAAAAAAAAAAAGTGTTTCTCTGTAGTTTCAGAACTTCGTGCTGTTATTTATAGACTATGATTGTGACATTCAATTCAATTCTACAACACAAATGCAACTATTGACCTATATTGTGTATTTGGTCAAATGTAACTTTATTGAGCAATAGACGGCCCTAGCATTCAACCCACAACCTACAAGAAGTAACATAAACACCTACCCAATATGATGCTTTCATTTTATTGTCAGTGAAATTGTCGACCATTAGTCAGACCAAAAGCTGTATAATTCAAACATGGATGGATGCACATGGTTGAGCACATCCTGACGCACAGAAGGCCTCCCGTGTGGGGAAAGCGCTCAGATATTTGCACATACATAACGTGTATTGTGTTAGCACCAGGCTTCTCAAACACGCAATACGCCATTCTGTTTGATTTCCATCAGCTAACACATGTGAGAACAGCTGCAGACGCTGTGCTAATTCTATGGCTTGCTGCTCCATCAATATGCCCCTGTCAATTAAAAAGCACTGCCTTTATAGAGCACAAATTGGATACACAGATGATTACTGGAGGATGGTCCTGTTGCCTCAGAGTAACAATGTAGGGAGACGGAGATCAATAGTTGTTAGCCACTGCATAATCCATTTTAGGGCTGAATCTAATGAAAGGTTTGGGTCCAGGCCATCGGAGAAGGTGAGAAGCAGCCGCAAGCGCACTTTTCAGCTTAAAATTACACGCCTCTTTCTTACCTTACTCCACTCGTCAGTGTGAGCTAGAGGAGGTTTTTCAAAAGCTACTGCTAGTCAGAGAGAAGGCATCATTAGAAGGGATCATAGCAGCAGAGCAGGAATCAAAGACTGCAAAAAAATTGACTCTTAAATAGACGCAAATCAACACAGGCACATGTCTCTGGTCTATTTTCAGCACGCAATTTTGACATCACCTTGAAAAATGTCTTTGGTCTAGTAGAAAAGTTTAGGAGGTTTAAAAGCAAGCAGAGAGATTGAATAGTGGTTAAATGTGATGAGGGGAAATGGGCATATTAGTTGGTATCAAAAGCAACTTGTGTATAAACAAGATGTTTGGATGGTAAATATCAAGCATTCACCGAGAGTTCTAGGAAAAGGTGCACCTGTGTTTGGTTAATTGCTGTTTTAATAAATAATATGACAACAATAAAGTTGCATGTCAGAAGTAATTGAGTTTGTGTATGATTTTGGACTAACATGATAGTTATATGAGCCAACAAACATCTCTGAGAGATCTTAATTAAAATGTTGTATTTATATGTGTCTGGAAATGAGTTGCATATGAAATGTGTTTATACCAAAGGCCAAAGGGGACAAATGAGGCTTTTACCATGCATAATGAAGACAGTTCTTATGGTGGTGCATTTACATGGACAGAAGACCATGTGAAAACTACAATAATCAGATATCCTAACCTTGAGGTGGAAAAGCACAAAAATAATAATAATAATAATAATAATAATAATAATAATAATAATAATAATAATAATAATAATAATAATAATAATAATAATAATAATACATTTCTCTTTAATTTTTGTTTTTGCCACATTAAAGAAAGAAAGAAATCAGATTACTCAAACCAATTGTAACTGTTTATTTGACATTTCAATAATTGGATAACTGCAGAAATCAGACAATGATCAACTTTTAGTTGTGCCTGTAAACATAGCCATATATGCCTCATATGTTGAATCATTTTGCTTAAGGTGATGGACTTTCTGGAGGGGCTTTGTGGATTCATAAAAACAATATATTGCTTTAAACAGAGTTAAGACCCAATTAATAGATTTACACGTCAACTTAACAAGCCAGGTCAGGTCACCATCTTTGTCCACTGGGATTTAAGATCATAGTACTTCTAGTTTTGCTTCTTTTCATTAATCCCAGTGCACAAATACATGCCAGTGCTCATAGTAATAACTCCTGTGTGGTGTTGACCTTTTCTCTCCTCTGCAGGTCTTATGACAGTGGAGTATTGATTTGCTGTTTGCACATTTGCCCCCCTCATTACAGTGTGCCTTTGCCGTTGCTTTCATAAGTCCACTGCCTGTTTGCTTACATACTCAGCCTCCGTAACTTCTCTGCATGCAGCCTTTGTAGTCTGTCCGGGATGGAAAAAAAACGTGTCAAAGCAAATATTTTTAGTCACCATAGTGAACCCTGATGCCAGCACCTCACTCCAAATCCTCTGCTCTTGTGTACTCTGGAACATTAAGCTTTGTTAATCAACCCGAGAGCTGTTTGTGCAGAGGTTGTACTAAGAGTAGCTTAATAACAGCATTCCTGCTATCAAAATTACAACATTTTATGTTGGAAAAATTTTGGGTGAAGGGGTAATTGATTACTTCAAATGAAAGTTCCAGTAAGAATGGTCTTGCCATGTAAAAATGGACTTTGTGGTATTGGAGAAACCAGAGCTGTGTGAGTTGGGGTCTAAAAGCGAGGCACCGTTCGAAGGTTATTTCATGTTATTTGTAGAGAACATGTTTGGCCCCAGAGGAACATACTTGTTTTCAAATGCAGGATTGTTATGTGTTTTTAAGAGGCTATTAAAGTGGACACATTTGTAGTCTATGAAATTACACACTAGCTAATAAATGTGATTGTGTAAATACTATGCAAACAAACTACACAGGGCAAAGGTTTTCCCATTTTCCCCACTGGTGACTCAAACGTTGTGACATACTTTTTTTCCCCTCTAACACTATTTTCCAGTTGGTGCGTACAAGTTACTGATAACTTTGAACCTGAAGTAAAACAAGTAATGGTAACATTCTAAATATATAAATATGTGACCATTTACCATTTAAATTATTTGTCTGCATTTGACCCATCCTTCAGTGCTGCTCAAACAAACTGTCAGAAGGAGTGGCCCAGGGACCCATATCCAGAACTTTAGCTTGGCTTAGTCAGGACTACCTCTGCTGGAGGATTTTACCTAGTGCATGTTTTGCATTGATGGAAACTGGAGAGAGTAACAGACATGTTGATGAATTACATGCAAGATCTAGGGCAGCCTGGTAGTCAAATCCAGAACCTTCTTGCCATGGGGCGAGAGTGCTAGCTACTCAGCCACTGTGCTGCATCTAATAAAGTCATCACCCATAGAGCAATAATAAATAATTCTTTATTTATGACAAAGTGCCGTGCAGTAAATACATCAGCTGTATTGTTTTACCATGCTGCCTGTTAATACTTGTTTTTATTAACCTGTTTTATTAGTGCAGCAAACTTTTACGAGCTTTAGTCAACCCATCCTGCTTATAGATATGTCTTTACATTCTTTTATCATAAGAGTAGAGTCCACTAAGTCAACCTTTTGCAGATGTAATGTATTAGTGTTTATTTTCATTCTTTGTTCAGAGTTCTGTCTGTCCTGTGCTTACACACCACCACAGTGATGCAGATATGATTACCATCAACACATCTATTATTAAATGCAATTATTATGTCAAAAGGCATTGTGAAATATAGAGCAATCAATTATAGGAGCTTTGACACCGCTGTAAATTCATTTTATTCTGGGAAGGGTGCACATGGTTTGTGCCTGCTGTTCACCATATTATGTTCTCATGTATTTAATGATCACGTTTATAGTATGTGTATACATACATGTACATGCCTCTACTCATTAGCCTATGTTAACAGCATCGTGTATATGTCTTTATGGTGAATGGTTACATTTTCATATGACGCTTTTCCACCTTCAAGGCTCAAAGTGCTTTAAGGGAGCTGGATTCGAACGGCAACCTTCGGCTCAGTGGACAAACACTCTACCAACTGAATGTATATAGTTTTATTTTAATAGAAATACCTTTTGAAGCAAACAAAATAAAGAGGTTACCAAATAGTGATGCAATGAAAGGTATTCTCATAAACAGTCCAGTTATAGAGCTTGTATAAGTAAACAGATGAAATAGTTTGATATCTGCATTTGTGGTTTAATGCACAGCCTTATAGCTGCCGACTCTAGTTGCTCAGAATGACTTGACTTTTACAATTGTAGAGTGTGTTATACAGTGTGTTTGCAAGGGTAATAAGCCCCAACTGTGTTCATTACATTTTCTGTTTGTTGTATTAAAAATGCATTTGTGTTTATTGAGGCCAAACTTTCCTATTTACTTTGCTCACATGTTTACA